>NC_134780.1:4877696-4890196 GCF_046742065.1 Oratosquilla oratoria | reverse complement strand
GTCGCCTTGATGCCAAACCTCTTAAGATCAAAGTCTCCTGAAGAATAATATCGCCTCTTCAAAAGTCGGCCTTCAAGAGTGGATCCAAGTTGAGAGATAAGATCAATTAAAGTAAAAACGGTCACAGGTAAGTACTCTTAGTTCATCTTGGGTCACATAGTTTCGCTCAAACTCTTTGCGTTCAGCCTTAACCTCGTCCTGTTTCACTTGGTTTCGTTTTTGTTTCATATCTTATCGTTTTCTTTAATTAATTTCATTTAAATTTATTTCTTCGACCTAGTCAAGTCTATCTTATTCTAAATTATTTCTATTCTATTTCATCTTATCTTACATGCACATACCAATGGATCTTTCTCCCTGGCATAAAATCAACTCCCACTCAACTTCCTCCCTCCTTCCTATGTATTTAATTTGATTTCATAATTTACTTAATCTCATTTCTCTGTATTTTTGTATGATCTCTTTCATTTTTATATCCCCTTCTATCTTCATCAATTCAGTTCCAGTCTATCTAATAATCGATTTATTCACCGAATGGAGCACCGACGGACATCCCTACGGACCAGACGCACGTATCATTCTTTTACGCCTGAAGGCACGTCCCCGCTCAAAGAAGAATCCTAAAGATTTTTTTTCTAGTGCCTCTCTAGACTCGCTACTCTTCTAGAATCCTTCGTCGCAGTATTATCTTCAAGGATAGAAGCGCTGGTTATCGGCAGCTGGATCAGGAACGAACCAGCTGTCCTTCAGCTCAGCTGGTCTCCGTTATTCGTGTGTGTGTGTATGTGTGTGTGTATGTGCGTGTGTGTGTGTGTGTGTGTGTGTGTGTGTGTGTGTGTGTGTGTGTGTGTGTGTGTGTGTGTGTGCGTACTTACCTGATTGCAATACACAAAAAATACACAAAATAATGACTATGCGTGGACTGTGCGTGTGTGTGATTCACCACGACCTTGAAATCACGTGTAGGACTCGTGATCAACAAATGTTACCCTCTCAGATGAGAGCTCATCGCTCATACATGACATCTATGGGCAATGCTGTGATCACACACACACACACACACACACACACACACAGCTCCTTGCCCACCAGAGTTGGAGTGCCGCGCGTGTGTGTGTGTGTATGCATATGTTCGTGTTTATGTGTGTCATTAGCCATGGTCTTGGATCACGTGTTGGACTCGTAATCGACAGCTATTTCCCTCCCGGAAGAGAGCTCAGAGCTCATATATGACCGGTCTATGGGTAATGCTGTGACCTTACGCGCACACACACATCCAAGTACTCGCCCACGAGAGTTGGAGTAATGACTCGCAGCGCAGCGATACTGGAATTATTCCAGCTCTGGGCGGGATTCGAACCCGGATCGCCGTAGTGGCGGCCGGGAACTCTAACCACCATTGCACCATAGAGTCGTTGTGTGTGAGTGTGTGTGTGTGTGTGTGTGTGTGTGTGTGTGTGTGTGTGTGTGTGTGTGTGTGTGTGTGTGTGTGTGTGTGTGTGTGTATGCGCGTTTACTTAATTACAATAAATAGAATAAAAGCTATGCTCGTGTGGACCCGTGTCTCTCTCTCTCTCGTTCTCTCTCTCTCTTTCTCTTTCTGTCTCTGTATGTATGTAATCTGTAGGTTGTCTCTTGTTGTTGTGGATTTTGTTTGAGTCTTTTTAAATTTGGTTTTGTGTGTCGTGTGCTGGTGAGAATTACGACGGTAGGCCACAACTCGTAGTGATGGATATCAATTGGACAATTTTAGTTCTAAGAAGGAAATCTGTCAGATCTGGTTTACCAACTGAGTGGTTAACGAGTGAAATAGACTTAGCAACCAAGTAATGAGCAATGAAACTATCGGTTGTTTTAAGAAGATTAGATAACTTTATGAATAGGGATGGCAGGTGGTAATGGACATGGAACTGCCTAGTGTAGGCCTTACGGTCTCTTGCAGACGTTTCCATTCTTATGTTCTTATGTACGTGTGTGTATTCACCTTGGTCTTTGGATCACGTGTTGGACTCGTGAACGACAGCTATTTCCCTCCCGGAAGAGAGCTCAGAGTGTGTGTGTGTGTGTGTGTGTGTGTGTGTGTGTGTGTGTGTGTGTGTGTGTGTGTGTGTGTGTGTGTGTGTGTGTGTGTGTGTGTGTGTGTGTGTGTGTGTGTGTGTGTGTGTGTGTGTGTGTGTGTGTGTGTGTGTGTGTGTGTGTGTACGTGTGTGCGTGACATCCTCTTTCCAAGCGTGGGAACCACCGCCCGAGGCGACATTCATGTCTTCCTCGTCACAAAATGATCAAAATGAGAAAGACCTTGAACGAAAGAGAGAGAGAGAGAGAGAGAGAGAGAGAGAGAGAGAGAGAGAGAGAGAGAGAGAGAGAGAGAGAGAGAGAGAGAGAGAGAGAGAGAGAGAGAGAGAGAGAGAGAGAGAGAGAGAGAGAGAGAGAGAGAGAGAGAGAGAGAGAGAGAGAGAGAGAGAGAGAGGGAGTTTGAGAGAGAGAAAGAGCAATGGGGCCTCACGACGATTCGCATGTCGGGGCTTTCGAGCTGAATAATACAACAACACGGAATACAGTGGAAAAAATACAACTACAGGAGATCTGTTGTTGTGTATTAGGCTAGAGTGAGTGGGAAGGAGTGGGTGGGAGGGAGAGGGAGAAGTGATTGTTGTTTCGTGTGTTTATTTCATATAATATATAAATGTGATACTATTTTTTCCATCTAACACATCCAAAATCCCTTAGTTTCTTTCCGAGTGTGGAAAATATATATGTTACTATGCTGACACCACCAGCAAGGCATAGTAACATTTGAGCGGAGCTTTTATTCGCTTCGCATTGTAACTATTATGGAACAAATCACTATACTTTGTACGCTCCAGGGAGTCTGTTCAGGTTGTGGTATACGTCGTGATTTATAACTATCCATTATGTCAGATCAACTTTAGTACCTAACTATCTTATTTTCCATCTATGAGCTACTTATTTTTTCTTATATTCTGTATATAGTAAAGGAGGCTGTATAGTACAATGAGTCTCACTTTTTGGGGTTATGACAACGATTTGAATCAATTCTATGACACGTGGCAACAGCGCATTTTCCCTCCCAGGTTGCCAAGTCGAGGATGGGGTGTGGGTAATCGTTGTTGTGGTCCTAAAAAATTACACTCATTGTATTATAGAGCTTCCTTTGCTATACACAGGATAAAAAATCAAAGAGCACATAGATGGGAAATAAGAGAGAGAGAGAGAGAGAGAGAGAGAGAGAGAGAGAGAGAGAGAGAGAGAGAGAGAGAGAGAGAGAGAGAGAGAGAGTGGCATGTACTAAGGTTGATTTGGTACGACGTTGCCACATACTTAACGGAGTTGCAGAACGTTCATTCACGTATAAACACATGTAAACTAGTGCGTTGATTTTAACGAGCGTTTTTATCGTCTTCTGTAATGTAGGATAATGAATACAAAGATGTGTAAATGTGTGTAAATTTATGTATCATGTAAACATTCCATAAAAACACAATAGAGTTTGTACTTATACAAATATACAGTTTTCTACATTACCTTTTACATCTTTTTACATTACATTAGGTAAAATTCTACAATCACCTTAGGGTGGATATTCAACATACGTTACCCAACATCTACCCTAACTTAATCTAACTTAACCTACCTAAGCTGCCTAACCTAACCCCCTACCTGACTCAACCAAAGCTACCTAACCTAACCCCCTAGCTAACCTTATCTAACCTAACCTACCTAACCTAACGCCCTACCCAACCTAAACTGACCTAACCCTTCCGTAGAAAAAAAGATCTTAAGAAAAAAAAAAAATCGAAAATGTGTTTGCGTGACTCTGGAATGGAACCTTACATTTGTACATCTTCTGCGGGGCGTGGGAGAGGAACATCCCACGGTTATCTTTCGCTTTCTCCCTCCACATCATCACGCAGAGTTGTCATACTCATCACTTTCACTTTTCCTCCCAACTTGAATACTCCTTCTGGCTGCCGTCAAGCGATTTTATTCACTTAAGGGAGGGAGGGTGGGAGGGGGAAGGGACGAGGAGGGGGAAGGGTGAGGGATGGGGAAAGGGAGAGGGGGAGGGAGAGGGAAGGGGAGGGTAAAAGGACGCGAAGGGGGAATAGAGGGGGAGAGGGGATGGGGATAGAGGGGAGGGGAGGGAGGGAGAAGGGAGGGGGAAAGGGATGGGAGAGGGAGTGGGAGGGGGAGGGAAGTGAGAAGTGAGGGAAAGTGGGGAATAATGGGGAGAGTGAAGGGATGGGGAGAGAGAAGGGAGGGGGAGTGTGGAGGGAGTCGGTGGGGAAAGTGAAGGGGGACGGGGAGGGGAGATTGGAAGGAGGGGGGAAAGAGGTGGAGGGAGGGGAAAGAGGGGGAGGGGGGGGGGAGGGGAAAGAGGGGGAGGGGGAGAAGAATCTTCCTGTGATAAAACGTAAATATTAACCCCATCTTGATTAACCCTTTTCTTATTACAAACTGCCTCCATACAATTTTATTCAGCAGAGGTGACCCCCCTTCACCCCACTCTCCCCCTCCCCGCGGGGGGGGAGTTAACCTTGACCCCAAGCAACCCAAGATGACATGAGCCAGCGTAACCGTTTGGTCCCCATTGCAGGAAATGTCAGCGCATAGCCCTGACCTGAGATACGGGAGTTTGGTAGCTGTGACCTCATTCCTTCTCGTGTCAGGTCACGGGGGGTCACGTCTGTACTCGGATGAGGGCCTCCTTAACTGAATGAAACCGCGCGGCGCCAAGGAGAGTTGAGGAATAAGGTTGACCTAAGTTGACCTTAAAGGAGTTGGTTGACGAAAAAATATAATAATAATAATAATAATGATGATAATAATAATAACAATAATGATAACAATAATAATAATAATAATAATAATAATAATAATAATAATAATAATGATAATAATAATAACAACAACAACAACAACAACAATAATAATAATAATAATAATAATAATAATAATAATAATGATGATGATTCAGTTTAACGTCGCAAATTCTCCCTTATCAGGTGGCTAGGACGATGCTCCTTACAGAGGACTTTCTAGCGTGGAATTTCATGAACCATGCCCTTGGTCCAACTCGCTGGCGGCAGAGTCCGAGCTACCGTCACCTCGACCTCCGCCGTAAGTAGCGACGCTCTAACCCTTTCGGCCAGCGAGCATCAGTACAGTGACGGATTTTATAGATATTATTCTGAGCAAAACCAGACTGTTTTATGCAGGTGATAAGAATATAAGAATGGAGACTGCAAGAGACCATAAGGCCTTCACTAGGCAGTTCCATCACCACCTATCATTCATAAGAATATAAGAATGGAGGAGAGTGCAAGAGGCCATAAAGCCTACACTAGGCAGTTCTATTACCACCTATCATTCATAAGAATATAAGAATGAAGGAGAGTGCAAGAGACCATAAAGCCTACACTAGGCAGTTCTATTACCACCTATCATTCATAAGAATATAAAAATGGAGACTGCAAGAGACCATAAGGCCTACACTAGGCAGTTCTATTACCACCTATCATTCATAAGAATATAAGAATGAAGGAGACTGCAAGAGACCATAAGGCCTACACTAGGCAGTTCCATAACTATCATTCATAAGAATATAAGAATGAAGGAGAGTGCAAGAGGCCATAAAGCCTACACTAGGCAGTTCCATAACTATCTATCATCCCCATCCATAAGTTTGGATGGGGGTCCTAGGCATGAAAGAAGACCTGAACGACCGCGATCCCTCTTTCCATTTCCTGGACTTTTTTTTTTTTTCTTTTTTTCTTTTTTTTTACCAGTGATCCAGGATTGGTTTCTTCAGGCAGTACAAGACAAGACGGAAGAATGGATACATACATTATCCAGATTGCGATGAGAGTGAAAAATGGAAGACTATTCTCTCTCTCTCGCGCTTTTTATTTACCAAAGAATATGACAATGTTCTCCGACAGCAATTTAGCGATGTACATACACACATGTATGTATGTATGTATGTATGTATGTATGTATATATATATATATATATATATATATATATATATATATGTGTGTGTGTGTGTGTGTGTGTGTGTGTGTGTGTGTGTGTGTGTGTGTGTGTGTGTGTGTGTGTGTGTGTGTGTATACATATACATATATATGTATATCTATCTATATATGTATATATATATATATATACATATATACATATATATATATACATACATACATACACATACACACACACACACACACACACACACACACACACACACACACACACACACACACACACACACACAAATATATATATATATATATATATATATATATATATATATATATATATATATATCAAGGACTACTATTACACAGGACGTGCGCACCCAGACCCCTGGGTCCGCTAGCGGAGGCCATTGCTTTCTTTGTAACCTAACATTTTATATTGGACAAATATATCAAAACTAAAAACCTAACATTGTATATAGGACAAATATATCAACTTCTGACTTATTCAATGCAGTATAAGTTAATATAAAATTTTATAGTGAAATAAGAAACTATTTTTAAGCCACTGTTATGCTTTGAAATGCCAACTTTAGCCGGACTTAAGAGGTATTATTGTATGAGGTTAGTGGACGCCAGGGTTGGCGATTTTTTTTTCTTTTTAAGAAATATAAAAAATATAATTTTTTTTATTTAAATCAGATTTATTTTATATAAATAGATTTTTTTTTTCTTTTACACAGATTTTAAATATTATGGGATTGCTCTCTGCTATGCGATCTGATTCCTAAAGGACAATTTTAGCATATCAATATAAGGAGCATATCAATAAATATACGTGTGTGTGTGTGTGTGTGTGTGTGTGTGTGTGTGTGTGTGTGTGTGTGTGTGTGTGTGTGTGTGTGTATGCATGCACGAATATACATATAGTGGCGTATTTGTGTGGATAAGGAGGCAAATCTGGGATGCTGAAGGAGTCGGAGTGGCGTGATCCTCCGCTTCCGCCGAGCCGAAGGTTTTCAGCGGCGCGTAATTTACCGGCGGGAACGACATACACGACTTCGGCGCGAGCGAAACATCGACAATTATTGCGGCGTCGTGGAGTCTCCTCCCCGGCTTCGAGGTGACTCGACGGTCGATGTCCTCGGCGCAGGATTCCTCGGAGGGACTCCGTTGCGCGAATGCCCCATCGAGGACTCGGCTCCCATGGGATGAAGGACACAGGATACAAGGGACGCGGCTCCCCAGGACCGTTGCGCGACACGCAGCAGAGAGCCAGCGACAGGGCCCCTGCGTGTCCTCCGCGTGGTGGAATCCCGCGGCGAGGAACTCCCGTCGAAGAGCATCGAAGCCCGGGAAGAGGCTGCACGATGGAAAAAACAAACAAACAAAAAAAACCCTCGGCGAGTATACGGCAAACCGGCGCGAAGATCGACAATCCGACGCGAAATACGAACTACCGGCGCGAAAAACGACAAATCGGCGCGAAATACGACATACCGGCGCGAATTTTTACGCCCGTGTGTGTGTGTGTGTGTGTGTGTGTGTGTGTCTATGTAATCATTGAAAATTCTTGTGTAACCAACCCATTATTCTACATCCTTCCAGTATCTATAATAATGACAAGAAAATATACCCAACGGGTCGTCTAACAACTATCAATGCCGGGAATCATGCAAATTCTTCCTGACGTCGTCTGGAGTCCACGCCAATTTGAGAAAAGTCTCTTGAAAAACAAATACACAAACAATTGTATATATGTATTCATACATTGTATATATGTATACATGCATACATATATACATACATATATCTATATATATATATGTATACATGCATACATACATATATATATATATATATATATATATATATATATATATATATATATATATATATCACAAAAACACGTGGACATCAAAATTACTGAGGACCACTGGGAAATGAGAGACTTATTCCAGGCGTTTCGTCTATATAGAAATCTTCAGGGAATACAGACATATTACAATAAACAAACAATATAAAAACAAGAAAAAGAGAGTGAAAGGAACTAGACGAGGTCACACAGTAACCTCACTCATCAAGTGGAACTAGAGTGCCTAGGCTATCCCAGGTGCTCTGCGACTTACATTGTATATATGTATACATGTATACATACATACGTACATACATACATACATACATACATACATATTATATATATATAAAAATGAAAATGGTCAAAACTAAAAATTTTTGAACGAAAGTGCGTGACCCGAACAAAAGGTAACAGGGGGTCATGGACCGGGGTGAGTGTTTTAACAGTGATCTGGCGCGGGGACGGTCTGGAAGAAAACGATTTATACGGTTACTATACACAACAACATGAAGACTCCCTCGGGAGATTTTGAAGACTCTTTCGTAAATCCCGTGGAATTTCCATTTATTCAAAGCTTAACGTGTGACGTCATGTCGCGTTGCTTTCTGAGCTCCTAACAGAACTTCACGAAAATAAGGAGATAAATAAATAAATACACAAATAAATAAACAGTATTCAAACGTCTATAAATGTTTATTGTGACATGACATAAACGATTCAAAAATCTTTTTTGCCTTTATAATTGACCTAACGAAAAAGAGAAGGAGAGAGAGAGAGAAAGAGCGAGAGAATTTGACGACACCGTCGGGAGACTTTGACGACTCCTTTTGGAGACTGAAGGCTCCTTTAGGAGATTTTGAAGACTCCTTCGTAATACTTCAAAGTTGAATAACCGTGGAATTTCCGCGGGTCCTATGTGACATAACATAAACGATTAAAAAAATGTATTGCCTTTATGATTGACCTAACGAGAAAGAAAGAGAGAAAGAGAGAGAGAGACACACGACGGGAGAATTTGACGTCGGGAGACTTTGACGACTACTTCTGGAGACTAGAGACTCCTTCGGGAGATTTTGAAGACTCCTTTGTAATATGTTACGAAATAGCAAAAATTATATGTACTCTAATGAAGAGCGAGCGAAGCGAGCTACGCCATAGGCTAAGCACACCTAAGCACACAACAACATGGGTGTATCTAATATAAAAAAATTTAATGGTTGCTTACGCCGTCCGGTGGTAATTCGGTCACACCTTCGCGTTTGGTGGTAAATCGGTTACACCGCCAACTACGGTGAAGAAGAAGAACTCGAAGAAGAAGAAGAACTCGAAGAAATCGAAGAAGAAGAAGAGGAAGAACTCGAAGAAGAAGAAGAAGAAGAAGAAGAAGAAGAAGAAGAAGAAGAAGAAGAAGAAGAAGAACTCGAAGAACTCGAAGAAGAGGAAGAAGAACTCGAAGAACTCGAAGAACTCGAAGAAGAAGAAGAAGTAGAACTCGAAGAAGAAATCGAAAAACTCGAAGAAGAAGAACTCGAAGAACTCGAAGAACTCGAAAAAGAAGAACTCGAAGAACTCGAAAAAGAAGAACTCGAAGAACTCGAAAAAGAAGAACTCGAAGAACTCGAAAGAGAAGAACTCGAAGAAGAACTCGAAGAAGAAGAACTCGAAGAAGAAGGAGAACTCGAAGAAGAAGAACTCGAAGAACTCGAAGAAGAACTCGAAGAACTCGAAGAAGAACTCGAAGAAGAACTCGAAGAAGAACTCGAAGAAGAATTCAAAGAACTCGAAGAAGAACTCGAAGAAGAATTCGAAGAACTCGAAGAAGAACTCGAAGAACTCGAAAAAGAACTCGAAGAACTCGAAGAAGAACTCGAAGAAGAACTCGAAGAACTCGAAGAAGAACTCGAAGAAGAACTTTATTTTCCAAAAAAGGGGCGTAGCCCAAGGCGCGCAGCGCCCGCGCCTAAGGCGCAGCGCCGCAGGCCAAGTGTGAAGCACCAGCGGAGAAGGTACGAAGAAATCGGCATTTCTGGAAGTGGGTTACTGATGTGAAGAAGATTAAACCTTCCAACCTCCTACTCCGAAAATATTTACGAAATATTGCCAAGAGAATCTTTCCCAAATGTTAACAAGAGAATCTTTACGAAATATTACCAAAAGAATCTTTACGAAATAACGCTAAGAGAATCTTTACGAAATATTGTCAAGAGAATCTATATACATAAAAACGGAATTACGGAATTCTGACAAAAGAATCTTTACGAAATATTAATGAGAAAATATTTGCGAAATATTGCCAAGAGAATCTTTACCAAATGTTAACAAGAGAATCTTTACGAAATATTACCAAGAGAATCTTTACGAAATATTGCTAAGAGAATCTTTACGAAATATTGCCAAGAGAATCTCCACTCCACTAACATAAAAAGATATTTCTCTAATACGTAAATAATATTACCATGGAAAAAGAAAGTGGTGCTAACAAGAAAAAGAGAATCTTTACGGAATTTTGACAAAAGAATCTTTACGAAATATTAATGAGAAAATATTTACGAAATATTGCCAAGAGAATCTTTATTAAATGTTAACAAGAGAATCTTTACAAAATATTACCAAGAGAATCTTTACGAAATATTGCTAAGAGAATCTTTACGAAATATTGCCAAGCGAAGCGAAGCGAAGCGAAGCGAGCTACGCCGTAGGCCAAGCACACCTGGCGAAGCCAGGTCCGGGTGCTTGTAATTAAATAAAAATGGAAATGGTCAAAAGTAAGATTTCTGAACGAAAGTGCGTGACCCGAACAAAAGGTAACAGGGGGTCATGGACCGGGGTGAGTGTTTTAACAGTGATCTGGCGCGGGGACGGTCTGGAAGAAAACGATTTATACGGTTACTATACACAACAACATGGGTGAGGCACCAGCGGAGAAGGTACGAAGAAATCGGCATTTCTGGAAGTGGGTTACTGAAGTGAAGAAGATTAAACCTTCCAACCTCCTACTCCGGAAATGAGTCATCACCGGAAATACAAACTCCCGGGGACACATCTGACTCAGACTCAGAGAATCTTTACGAAATATTACCAAGAGAATCTTTACGAAATAACGAGATATTGCCAAGAGAATCTATATACATAAAAACGGAATTACGGAATTCTGACAAAAGAATCTTTACGAAATATTGATGAGAAAATATTTACGAAATATTGCCAAGAGAATCTTTACCAAATGTTAACAAGAGAATCTTTACGAAATATTAGTGAGAAAATATTTACGAAATATTGTCAAGAGAATCTTTACCAAATATTGCCAAGATAATCTATATACATAAAAAAAAAAAAAAAGTTTATCAGTTTTGAAAATTTCCTGGCGTTTTTATGACCACCTTCCAAAATGTTATTGCCTTTATGATTGCCCTAACGAAAAAGAGAAGGAGAGAGACAAAGAGAGAGAGAAAGAGAGAGAGAGAGAGAGAGAGAGAGAGAGAGAGAGAGAGAGAGAGAGAGAGAGAGAGAATTTGACGAAAACGTCGGGAGACTTTGACGACTCCTTTTGGAGACTGAAGGCTCCTTTAGGAGATTTTGAAGACTCCTTCGCGAGCGAAGCGAGCTACGCCGTAGGCCAAGCACACCTGGCGAAGCCAGGTCCGGGTGCTTGTATATAAAAAAAATCACAAAAAACATGTGGACATCAAAATTACTGGGAAATAAGAGACACGTTCCACGCGTTTCGTCTATATAGACATCTTCAGGGAATACAGACATATTACAAAAAACAAACAATATAAAAACAAGAAACAAGAGAATGAAAGGAACTAGACGAGGTCACACAGTGACCTCACTCATCAAGTGGAGCTAATTAGAGTGCCTAGGCTGTCCCAGGTTCTCTGCGACTTACTGAACTATTTACAATTTTATTAATGATAAAATTGTTTAACCACAAAAGAACATTCATATTGTGATCAAAGTGTTTCTTAATGCAACAAAATTCAACAACTTGTCTTTCTAAAACCGAATTGGAAGACACAATTGTCTTTGTGTTGTCCCAGGCAATTTATTACTTCTAAAATATTTCTAACATCCCAATGTAAACGTATCAACAGCTTCAATCCCTTCATCATCGGCTCCACTTGAATTATCAGCAAACCTGACTCCATCATTAAAAAGGTCACTATCAGACTCCTCCACAGGCGCCACTCCTGCTAAATCATTTTCATCTAAAAGAAAGTCATCAACATCTCTGGACAGATTTATCATAAAAACTTCAGCCTCTCAAAAGGAAAATCTAGACAAAGAAGTTGCAAGAATTATATTTGCTACAAATTTACCATTTCGTCTTGTTCAGCGTCCTCAGTTTCTCAAGAGGGTTCAGAACTTGAGCCCAGGTTATATTCTTCCATCTTGAAAAGATATTGCAGATAAGTACTTGGATCTTGTGTATGAAAAGGAATATAAAAATTGTGCAGATGACCTGAATAATGAAACTGTATGTCTTTCAATTGATGGGTGGTTTAACATCCATAATGAGCCCATAATATGTGTCACTCTAACAACATCCACTGGTCAGATTTATTTAGTTGACACAATAGACACATCAAGGAAACTTCACACTGCTACGAGTATCTTCTACAACTTGTACAAAATTCGATCAAGA
>NC_134780.1:4870196-4872696 GCF_046742065.1 Oratosquilla oratoria | reverse complement strand
GAGCTCTCTTCCAGGAGGGAAATAGCTGTCGATCACGAGTCCAACACGTGATCCAAAGACCAAGTGAATACACACACACACACACACACACATATATATATATGTGCCCATGTGTGTGTGTGTGTGTGTGTGTGTGTGTGTGTGTGTGTGTGTGTGTGTGTGTGTGTGTGTGTGTGTGTGTTGAAATTACGTGCCGTGCCATGAGTTGATGTCCGGGAGATAGGATTCCAGACTTCCTTTTGTACATCCTGAATGGCATAATTGGCAGCATCCTAGCCTTGTCATACACGCCGTGTGGCCTAGGGTTCGAGTCCCGTAGACACACATACAAAAATATATACTGTATGTATATATATAATATAATATATATATATATATATACACACATTGTGTGTGTATGTGTGTGTGTGTGTGTGTGTGTGTGTGTGTGTGTGTGTGTGTGTGTGTGTGTGTGTGTGTGTGTGTGTGTGTGTGTGTGTGTGTGTGTGTGTGTGTGTGTCCAAGAAATACAATCTCAAACAACATGCTGAATCGTCTGCTGAGGAATTTGAAAAAAAAAAGTATAAAACAGAATTCTACGCTCGCATATGCATTTATGCAAAAATCCACACACTGCGCTGGAGGTCTACAAAACTCTGAAGCGGTTCCTGTTTCATCTTTGTAACCTTACGGAGGGAAAGAAAGAAAGAAAAAGCAAAAAAGAATAAAAAAAGAAAAGAACAAATGAAAATATGATTACAATCGATTGTAAAACAGCAGTAAGAATAACAAATAAATAAAATTATAATAAAATAGAATAAGATAAATAAATAAATAATTAGATAAATAAATGATGATGGTTAGGTTTAACGTCAAGAACTCTCCCGTATCAGGAGGCTAGGACGGTGCCCCTTACAGTGGACTTTGTAGCGTGGAGTATAATGGACGATGCCCTTGGTTCAACTCGCTGGTGACAGGGTTCGAACTTTCGTCACCTTGATCTCCGCTGCAAGCAGCGACGCTCTAACTCGCTCGGCCAGCGAGTATCTCCAAATAATAATAATGACAGTAATGATAATAATAATAATAATGATAATAATAATAATAATAATAATGATAATAATAATGATAATAATAATAATAATAATAATGATGATAATAATAATAATGATAATAATAATAATAATAATAATAATTTATAATAATAATAATAATAATAATAATAATAATAATAATAATGATAATAATAATGATAATAATAACAATAATAATGATAATAATAATAATAATAATAATGATAATAATGATAATAATAATAATAAATAATGATTAAATAATAATAGTAATAATAAAAAATAATGATAATAATGATAATGATAATAAAATAAAATTAGATATAAAAGAAATAAAGTGGAATGAAATATGATAGACAAAAAATAAAATGAGTATAATAACAAACAAATAAAATAAATCCATGAATAAACGAGAGGAAAGCGAAATAGAAGAGATTGAGCTTTCACTTTCCACTGGCAGCTGTCCATAGCTCTGGCGCTAAAATCCCCTCAGAATCCAAACAATGCAATCAGCTGTTATTTGCCAAACATAAACAAACACACAATGGACCTCAAGTTCATAATTCCTTTCTCTACAGGGTCACAAAACAAGTGTATGTGAGCGATATACTCCTGGTATTGGTATTTTCGGCGTACGTAATAGTAGCAACCTTTGCAATAAAAAAAGAAGAAGAGGAAGAAGGAGAAGAGGAAGGAAGGAGGGAGAAATGGAGGAAAGGAAAAATGAAGTAAAAACGAAAAGAAAGGGGAAATAGATAAATGAAAGAAAGGAAAAGAAAAGATAACATAATGAAAATAACGAAACGAACAAAAGAAAGAAAAAGAAAGACATACAGAGAAAACCCTCAGGGGAGGAAATACATACATACATATATATATACACATATATATATATATGCATATATATATATATGTATATATATACATATATATATATGCATGTATATATATATATACAGTATATGCATGAATATATATATATATATACACATATGTATTTACATATGTATATATATATACATACATATATATATATGCATGTATATACATACATATATATATATATATATATATGCATGTATATATATATATATATATATATATATATATATATATATACGTTCGTTTTATGACTTTGTTTATTTGGTTTTATTTATCACTTTCCTTGTTTAACATACTTATTTTTTTTATTTTTAACTCTTTTTTTTTATCATTGTTGTTACTATTGGTAGTACCTTTTATGGATTTATGTGTCCATAATGATTATTTGTCAAATTTGTGCTTTGATCTATGACTTTATTTTGTTTTATTTATTACTTTTCTTGTTTATTATATCGAAAGTATCTTTTATGAATTTATGTATCCATAATTATTATTTACCAAATATGTGTTTTTATAAGTAATTCATTATTATTGTTGCTCTTGTTATACTTCCTATCTATTCAATT
>NC_134780.1:4850196-4855196 GCF_046742065.1 Oratosquilla oratoria | reverse complement strand
GTGGGAAAGAACGACGCGTGAGTTTCCTGGACTTGGAGAAAGCGTATGACAAGGTGGACACCCAGATGTGAACGGAAACGTATTGGGTGTGAGGGGGGGATATGAGGGGGGATGTGGGGGGATATGAGGTGTGTGGGGGAATGTGGGGGAATATGGGGGAATATGAGGACGTGTGGTGGAATTTGGGGGATGTGGAGGAATAGAGGTAATGTGGGTGATGTGAGATGATGTGGGGGAATGAGGGAGATGGGGGAATATGGGGGAATGAGGGAGATGGGGGAATATGGGGGAATGAGGGAAATGGGGATGTGGGGGAATGTGGGGGAATGAGGGAGATGGGAGATGTAGGGGAATGTGGGGGAATGAGGGGTGTGTAGGTGATGTGGAGGTATGTTGGGGATGTGGGGGGAATGTGGGGGATATGAGGGAATGTGGGGGAGAGGGGGGAAGTGGAGAGAATGTAGGGAATGAGGGGATTGTCGGGAATGTGGGGAATGTGGGAGGGACGAGAACCGGACGAGCAGAGGATAAGAGAAGGTTTAAGATGTAAATGAGATTATGAGGAGGAGGATCAGGAGGAGACGAAGAGAGGAGGAGGAGGAGGAGGAGGAGGAGGAGGAGGAGGAGGAGGAGGAGGAGGAGGAGGAGGAGGAGGAGGAGGAGGAGGAGGAGGAGGAGGAGGAGGGAGTGGTTGGAGATAGGGGAGTTGGTTGTTGACATAATGAAAGGAAAGATGCGTACATATATACATGACTATCTTTCTACCTATATATCTTATGACCCTATCTATACATTTATAAAACTTGTGACCTTACCTATCTATATCTCTATATAGCTTGTGACCATATCCCTCTATATCCTATCTCTCTGTCTCTCTATATAAACTTTGTGGCCATATCTATGTATCTATATATCTATATAGCTTGCTTATCCTATCTATCTATACATCTGTTTAATTTGTGACCATCTATACCTCTATCTATATTTCTATATAGCTTGCGACCTTATTTATCTATACATCTACATAATTTGTGACTCTATGTATCTACATTTCTATCTCTATAGCTTGCTTATTCTATCTACACATCTATACAATTTGTGACTATCTATCTATATCTCTACCTATACAACTTGTGACCCTATCTCTATATACATCTATATATTCTATGACCCTGCCTGTCTATATATACAGGTCGTGGCCTTAAACTCCCACCATCTATAGATCTATATCATAACAAACTGTAATTCTATTGGGATCAAAGGCTATATTCATCCAAGCTGAGGCCCAAATTGGACATTAATGGGATCTGACTCGTTGGACCCAATTAGCCCCAATGGAAACAACTAAGGGATAAACTACAATTACATAATTGGATGTGTGTTTGGGACAAAATAATATCCTGTGGATACATTTCAATCTGAAAGTCATTCCATTGCTCTTTTGTCACTTAGGGGCGTCAGAGAGGATGGTCTCCCTCCATGACCCGAGCGGCTGGCACTCGATCTCTGGACTGAATTCAACTCTATTTTTTACATATAGAAGTAGAAACCACACAGACATTTTCATTACCTGAGATCATATACAGTTTATAATATATGATAAACATATCTATATAATCTATATACGAGCGATATATTTTATGTGCGTATATTATTTCAAAGTTCATGCAATATATATATATGTATATATATATATATATATATATATATGTGTGTGTGTGTGTGTGTGTGTGTGTGTGTGTGTGTGTGTGTGTGTGTGTGTGTGTGTGTGTGTGTGTATACATACATGAGTATATTTGAATGTATAAAGTACAAACACACATACGCACACGCGTACACCCTCAGCTTGCACATCAAACGTACTTGTACAAAACTGCAGGCATATGCATTGTGATTAACAGTGTGTGTGTGTGTGTGTGTGTGTGTGTGTGTGTGTGTGTGTGTGTGTGTGTGTGTGTGTGTGTGTGTGTGTGTGTGTGTGTGTGTGTGTGTGTGTGTGTGTGTGTGTGTGTGAAGGAAGACGAATCTAGTGAATGGTGAGTAAGGAGTTGAGGAGGAAGAGGAGGACGAGGAGGAAGGGGAGGAGGAGGAGGAGCATCGGGGCAAGTGAAGGACGAAAGGGTCACCATCCTCTCCCGAGGGAGGAGGAGGAAGAGGAGAAGGAGGAGGAGGAGGAGGAGGAGGGTGTTGACCTGAAGATGGTCATTTGCAATTTACATGAAGACAACAAAGGATGGGCGATCTAGTGACTGACCCGTTGGTAGACCCGCATGCAAAAAAAAAAAAAAAAAAACTCTCTTCCTTCACGAGAGAGGCTCTGGAACTCTCTTCCTGTAGCCACGATTTAAGTCCAGACTACTGTACAGTGTAAGAACAGATTCATTTCGTCTTAAGCCGAGTCCACACTTGTTGCATTTCCACGTATCGTATCATCTTTGCGTACCACCTAGTGATACGATACGGTGCAACAGGGTATTGTACCCACTTGTTACGTATCCGTATACAGCAGGCGGATACGTAACAAGTGGGTACAATACCCTGTTGCACCGTATCGTATCACTAGGTGGTACGCAAAGATGATACGATACGTGGAAATGCAACAAGTGTGGACCTGGCTTTACCTGCGGAGCGGTTGTTCACGGTCATTTTGTAAATAAAACTCAAAATTCAAACTCATCACCCCTGGTAGAGGAAAGGCCTGTCAGTTGCGGCAAGCCGATGATTGGGTCGCCTCCCCGCCTGGCCAGGGCTGTCGGTAACTAACGCGACATATCTCGCAGCGGGTCCCGGAAATCGAACTCACGACCAACTGCTCATGAGTTCGTCACGATATCTATTGAGCTACCGCGCGTAAATAAATGAATAGATAAATGAATAAACAAATAAATAAAGAAAAGGTATTCTGGGGCACGTAAGAAATACAAAGAGAGGCCATGATGGGCGTATCAACAGGAGATTGGCGCATGTCGAGCGTCATTTGTTTCTGAATCTTGGAGAAATGTAAACAATGGGCTGGATCTCGGCTCCCGGCGCCTGCTAAGCGGGCAGCCCACATCCCAGGAGATTACCACAGAAAACGGGAAGCGGGCGGGCGACTTTTTTTTTTTTTTTTGCACGCTCAGCGATTATGTTCCACTGCAGGACCGGCGTATCATTTTGAGGGATGATACAGCCTCTGCACTTCTGTACCATGGTGGTTTATTAATTCGGTTTGGTAAGGTTGTGTGCGTACAGTGCATGTGAAGTCTTTTGCTATGTTGGAATAATGGCTGCGGTTGTGAATGAAGTCTGAAATCAGTGTTAATCAACTCGATCATGTAAGCATATACATACGACGCTGACCTACTGCACCTCTGATGTCCGCCATTGTGGAGAAGGGATGGGAGTCCACGAAAGCGCTTTGCACTTACCGGGGATCGAACCCAGACTTTCCAAGTTTCGAGATGTGAACATTACCCACTGCTCCGCGCAAGCTCATATTATAGCTACAACTAGTATGACTATTACTATTCCTCTTAGCGTGACTATTCCTATCTTTTGTGAGTCAAAGGTATGTCTTGATCAGGCTACCCCCTTATGATGGGGAGAATGCCTCTTAGTACGAGTACATGTATGCATTGTCTTAACTATTACTATTACTGTTACTCATCAATAATAGGGGTTGGGTGGAAGGTGGGGGGAACTGTGTCAGTAAAGGCATCCCCCTTATAAGGGTGGAAAACACCCTTTTGGTAACCCGCTTGCCGAGCGAGTTAGAGCGTCGCAACTTGCGGCGGAGGTCGAGGTAAGGTCAGTTTAAACCTTGTCTCCAGCGAGTTGGACCAAGTGCATGGTTAATTTAGTTCCATGCTACAAAGTCTTCTGTAAGGGGCACCGTTCCAGCCTCCTGATAGGAGGACTTTGCGACGTTAAGGGGCATTTAGACGGTCAAACGGTTTGACAAACCCGGTTTGTCAAACAAGTGTTTGAAGTGATGTTTGACCGTGTGAATAGGGTATTTGGTTGTCAAACACGTTCGACAAACGTGTTTGACGACCAAATACCCCATTCACACGGTCAAACATCACTTCAAACACTTGTCTGACAAACTGGGTTTGTCAAACTGTTTGACCGTGTAAATGGCACTTTAAACCGAGTCATGTATAGAATGTATCTTGACAGCCTTTCTGTCCTTGTGGATAATCTAGTGCCGCGAGCAGGATTATCATTAAGGCCGTGAGGGCTGTTGTTGTTAAGATTATTAACGTAATCAACTTTGTCAACTAAGCTGGATGGAAATTAAATGGTCAATCATGTGTCTACTTGCCTGCCTGTCTGTCTGTCCGTCTGTAAAACAAAATATAGAATTTGAAATTTCGTCTGATTTTCTAAATATCATCTGATTCTTATTTTCTTTTAGTTTAGTGATTTTAATTCTTTTTTCTTCAAAAATGTGAGATTTCATGACTGTAAGCATTGTGAGCTTTTACATATCTTTGAATATTGTGAGACTTATCTTCTTTTCGCATTGTGAGGCTAAATAGCATTAACTAAAAACAGTGAAAAAATATAAGAATATATAAAAATCATATAAAATACATTACAAAAAATATAAAGTATATAAAAGAATATAAATAAATATATAAAAATCTATAACTATAAATACAAAATATATACAAAAATTATAAAAAGAAAAAAGAAAAATATAAAATAAAAAAAATAAAAATAAATACACTACAGAAATTCAACAAGAAAACAGATTGAACAATGTTCTCCAACAAATGTTCAGACAGAACAAATTCAATGAAGTCACTTGAACACTGTGGTGTCGTTCGGTATGAGAGAGAGAGAGAGAGAGAGAGAGAGAGAGAGAGAGAGAGAGAGAGAGAGAGAGAGAGAGAGAGGAGAGAAGAGATAGAGAGAAGAAGAGAGAGAGAGAGAGAGAGAGTATACGGATCCAAGAGAGAGAGAGAGGAGAGAGAGAGAGAGAGAGAGAGAGAGAGAGGGGGGGAGGGGAGAGA
>NC_134780.1:4837696-4840196 GCF_046742065.1 Oratosquilla oratoria | reverse complement strand
CGGTTTGTTTCATAACCTCCATTGTTTGGGAAACGCATTTCGCAGCATTTTATTTGTATGCTAGTCTGTTTTTCTATTTATCATCTAAACCTGCTCTCTCTCTCTCTCTCTCTCTCTCTCTCTCTCTCTCTCTCTCTCTCTCTCTCTCTCTCTCTCTCTCTCTCTCTCTCTCTCTCTCTCTCTCTCTTTTCATGTCTTTTTTTATGTTTTCTCTTTTTTCTCGTCAAACGGTGCATCTTGATTTCTTCTTTTTCATTCTCTGTATTTTTTAATGTTTTTTTTTTTCTCTATCAAATGTTTCTATTTTCTTTATCAGATGGGCATGATCAACAATTATACGATGCATGTTACAGTACAGGGGAAGGCAAAAAAATAATAAAATAAAAATAAGACTAAGGTTCAATTATTTCGTGTTCAACTGGAATGGATACTCCCTAAGAAAAAAAAAAAAAAAAAAAAAAAATCGTCCCACAAGTTTTCGCTCACTAGCACGGCACACCCGTATGCTTCGAACGAAAGAAAAAGAAACGAAGCAACCAATACTTACGCAGTTAAGCCCTTGCCTTGATTTAATCACTTTCGTCCTTCATTCATCAGACGGAAGTAGTTTGAGATGACGAGCGCTTCAGTCTACTTTACACTCAGGCTGCCGTCAGGTGATTTTATTAATTTGGGGCAGTATTTCTGAATCTTTCAACCTTTGGGGACCCCATATACCAACTTATATATCTAAGGGACCTTTTGATACGGGATTAGATAGTATACAGTCTAATAATTTCGTGAAAGAAACATTACAATATATCATACAAATCATCGTGATATTCTGAGAAATTCAATAAAACTAGAAAAAATCGATTAAGACACTGTGTAATCATTAACTATAAAAAAGAGCCATGGCAGGATTAACGCCCTATTCACACTAGCGGTTTGAACCGCGGCGGTTCAGTTACAGTATAAGTCAGTGGAAGCGTTCACACACAACCGCGGATGTTTTCCTTGTACATGCGGTACCGCCGCCGCTTCCGCGCGGTTCAAACCGCTAGTGTGAATAGGGCCTAACTGTAACATGTTGAATTCCCCGTCCTGCGGCCAGTTAGGGGTTGAGAGACATTGACGGTGAGATGCTGGAAGACTCACTTTATAGACTTTATTATGGTTAACACCAGTCGATTTTATTTAGCTAAAGGAAAGAGCCTTATATGGACGGGAATGATCTCAATGAACTGGGAAAACATTCTATTGAGGCTGCTTCGTCCTCTTAGGGGATAGGGTAGTGGTCTTGCAGGGCATCCTCGGGGATGGATATTTTTACTTGGTAAATCAAGACAATACTATTGCCGATTCATCTGTCACTACATATATATATATATAGATATATATACTGTATATATATATATATATATATGTTGAGACATTCTGACAGGTTGATGTAAGCGGAATAGGAAACACAGGAGTCTTAGTCTTGAGTTTATTCCTGACTAGTTTCGCAGGTATGCTTTTTCAAAGGAATATGTGTACAAACGGGCTGTGGGCATTATATACATGGGGTGGACCTCACCACCTCTCCGAGTTACCATAGTTGGTGGCGAATGTGAACATCACATTGTGGCTCACGTAACAATGAAGACATTTTTACAATTAAATATGATAACACTAATACCAAAGAAATTATTAATAGAAAATGTAACAATAGTAATGATAACGATGAAGATAAATATTTAAATAATAATATTTACAATAATAACAAAAATGATAGTATCAAAATAGGAAATAATAACAATAAAATAAAAGTAATAATAATAAAAACAATAAAAAAAACAATAAAAACAACAATAATAAGAATATTAAAAATGATAATACTAATAACCAAGAAATAAAAATTATTAATAGTAATTATGACAATAATAGTGAAAACAATGATCAATATCTAAATAGTGACAATAATAATAACAATAGTAATAATAAAGATGATGAAAGTAATAATAATAATGATGGTAATAATAAAAATATAAAAATAAAAATGTAATGATAAAATTATAAAGTTATATACGGATAGAGATAATAAATAAATAATAGTTACAATAACAATGATAATAATAGTGTTGAAAATAAATAGTAACAAATAGCATTAAAAGAATAAATCATGATGAAAAGGTGGGGCAAGGTAGCATGGAGGAACTTCAGAGTGAAAGGAAGAAAGCTGGAGAGGGTAGGCCGAAGTGGGAAAAAGGTATCTACTTGGAGGGCAAGTGTCGCGGTAGATTTTGTCCATTTCGAGTCACCAGTTCTCTTGTTTGTGTTTTTGTGGTTGGCAATGTAAAGTGATTCAATTATTTTCCGTTGTTTCTTGTGTAGTCCTTTAGCTAGAATGGTGGAACCCTCCCAGTTAGGCAAATGTCCCTCTGTGTCAATGTGGTTAACTAGAGCGTTGGTTTCTCGGTGGTGTCTAATGTCCGCTTTGTGTTCCTTGAGTCTGTTGTTAAGTCCTCTGTATGTCTCT
>NC_134780.1:4825196-4827696 GCF_046742065.1 Oratosquilla oratoria | reverse complement strand
AGAAAAGAGAGGGAACGTGGACTGATGGCAATACTCAGATGCGGGGTAAAATGGGGTGGCGGAGGAGGGTGAGGGTGAGGTGAGGGGGATTGTAACCTTCGTACGAGCCTACTCACCGCCGCACGTGAAATGATGTCAGGAATCCTCAATTAATATATGAACATACACACACACACACACGCACACACAACACACACACACACACACACACACACACACACACACACACACACACACACACACACACACACACACACACACACACATGTAGGTTCTTTCCTTTGGTTAAAACTGTTTCCTTAGACCAATCAATATGATGGTTGTATAATGCTTTGTGCTGTAATAACGCATTATTTTCCTGGGCAGATCTCACACTATATTCATGTATGTATATTATATTGAAGAGGTCTTAAATCGACGAAAACGTTCGGACTAAGTTTCTTATTTACCAGTATTTTTTCTGCCTATATATATATATATATATATATATATATTTATATATATATATATATACATATATATTTATACATATATATACATATATATATACATATATATATAAACATATACATATATATATATATATATATATATATGTGTGTGTGTGTGTGTGTGTGTGTGTGTGTGTGTGTGTGTGTGTGTGTGTGTGTGTGTGTGTGTGTGTGTGTGTGTGTGCGCGTTATCACGCCCATGGGGTTGTAAGGCGATTTTATTCAGGGGAAAAGCAAATTCCGTTTTGTTTTTACTTGCCAACAACAGTTCGTTAATTGAAGGTGCCTTCCAACACAGGACGCGTGCCAACGCGTACCGGGGTGTAGCGCATGTTGGAACACACCCGTTTCATTTATTCCATTTTAGAGATTTTATTGTTTTGTCGTTTCTTAATCGTGTCTGGAGGCAATACGACATTGATTAGAGATCATTATCTCCAGTGACCTGAGATCAAATCCTCGAGTGTTGATGTTCCTTTTCCTATTCATTTGTTTTATTTACTTTTTTGCGCATTCAATCTAGTTATGGACCAAAAGGTCTCCTGTCGATATAAAACTCCGTTGTGATCCTTTGTAATCTTCATTGTCTTTCAACGTTGCCACATAGAGCTCAACTCATTGAGTTCTGTCTGGGAATAGTTATATGTTCTTTGTGTTATTATATATATATATATATATATATATATATATATATATATATATATATATATACATATAAATGTATGTATATATATATATATATATATATATATATAAATATATATATATATATGTGTATATATATACATATATATATACTGTACGTTTTAATGGACCTCCATCTAACGGACATCGAAAACAACGGACAAAATCTGTTACTGCCGACTTCACGATGGTGGATACCAGCACCTTGCCACCATCCATGTCCATTCTGATTTTAAAGTAACAATGTTGAATTTACTGTATTATGGTGTCCTTGCTTTAAACTACAGTAATGTATTATTCGTCTTTCTTTCGTAGAGTAACTGTTGATATTATCTATTATAAGCTTAGCGTCGGTAACTGCGGACAATCGGCAATATCGGGCCGATGTTTCCTCCTTTTTGTCCGTTGAAACGTGTATATATATATATATATATATATATATATATATATATATATATATATATATATATATATATATATATATATATATATATATACATATATATATATATATGACGTAGGTGGGAGTAAGAAACACAGAAATCTTATTCTGAGTTTATTCCTGACTGGTTTCGTAGATATGTTATTTCAAAAAACATAAATCCTATCAGTGTCTCAACATCATATATATTTATATATATATACATACATATACCAAAGGCTTTTTCCCCCTTACATGGGAGGTAACCAAAAAAAACAAAGGCCTAGAAGCCACTCTCACCCATTCCATCCTCTACACACTCCACTCCCCTCCACCCTCTTCCCTCCCTCTTATCTTGGCGCTTCCTGGATGACGGGTCATCCCTGCATCTTGTCCACTGCCCTGGGTCAGAAGCAGTGTCGCAAGATACAGCATATCCACAGCAAAGCCGCTTCATTAAAATGGCGACCCCCCTCTCCATCTCCCCCATGCAGAAAAGGAGAAGACGGGGAGAAATCCCTTCGGGCTGCATAAATTTATTTCTCATACATACTCCCTCACCCCCTATCCCCCACCCACTCCCCCTCATGCATCACAGCATCATCCATACACAACCATTCTCCATTCACCTGTATCTTCTGGCCTCTCCCATCTTTCCTCAACAGACATTCCCCTCTTCCCCAAAGCCCCTTTTACCTCCATCATTCCATCTCATCCTAGGTCGACCCCTCATGTTCACTCCTTCCATCTCTGCCTTCCACATCTCTTTTACTAGTCTTTCTTCATTCATTCTTTCCATGTGTCCAAACCATCCCAATACTTTCATCAAACCTATCTCCCAACTCCCTTTCCACACCTGTTCTCCTCCTCACCTCCTCATTTCTCACTCTATCCAGCCTAGTAT
>NC_134780.1:4805196-4810196 GCF_046742065.1 Oratosquilla oratoria | reverse complement strand
TAAAGACCTAAACAAGTGACTTAAGAAAATAAACACGGAAATAAAAGAAGAGATAAGTGTACTAGAAAAAGAACTGATCGAGTTAAAATGTAAAAATGAGAGGTTGAAAAATAATGAAAACACAAATGACGAGACCATAAGGAAAGAGGTGGATGAACGGATAAAAGCAATGACCGTGGAAGCGAGAAAAAGCATAGAAGACGATTTGCGACAGCTCAGGGATTATTAGAAAAAAGACAAAGAAGAAGAAGATAATGTAATTCTTAAAGAAGTAGTTCATCAACAAATGCAGGAAAAGGCCGAAGACGCCGTCATGAATTTAATTAAAGAAAAATAAAACCTAGTAAGAGATATAATAGACAAATATATATATATATATATATATATATATATATATATATATATATATATATATATATATATATATATATATATAAATATGTATATATATAGTAACATACGGTCTACAGGAAAAACATAACCCAAATTGGTTCCTGAGAGATAAAAAGGACAAAGAATTGGTAAGAAATGTTCTAAAAATAGTACAAGATCTTACAAGAAATAGAAAAGGAAATAGAGGAAGTGCACAGAATGGGTAAATATGCAGAAGTAAAAGGAAAAGTTGACCACTAAAGATCAATTTAAGGTCACAAATGGCAGCGGAAGAAATCTTAGCAGAAACAGAAAAATTAGCAAGAAACAAACACTATAAAAATATATGGATAAAAAGAGACATGACTGATGAGGAAAGAATAAAAATTAAGACATTAAGAAACTAAGCTAAGAAAAAAAGAGAGAGAGAGAGAGAGAGAGAGAGAGAAAAGAACGGAGACCGAGACAACGCAAATTTGTTGGAGTGTTAGGTATGAGACTGAAAAACTGTATTCAAAAAAAAAAAAAAAAAAAAAAAAAAAAAAAATTTCAGAGAACAAGATGGAGGGAATAGAAAATTAAAATTAGTGAATACCAACATAGGTGGATTAATCTTAGGATTAATCGAACTAAACGATTACCTGTCAGAAGCAAAACCACACGTAATGGGAATTGTGGAGACAAAATTAAGGGTACCAGTGTTGGACAGGGATTCTGTAATTACTGGCTTAGAAACAGGGAAGAGAAACAAGGTGGTCATGTTTCTGGTTAAAAAATACTTAAATGTGACGAAAGTTACACATGGAGAGAACAAGGTAGAGATGATCTCAATAAGAGTTGAATATGACATGAAAAGCAGAAAGTTTGCAGTGATTTATGTGCCCCCAAAAACGAGGTCTTGGAGAGAGATTATTCCAAAATGTTAGAGGATACGAGAACTTCATTAAACGAGATGCTGAAGGATGGAAATAAAGCTGTATTCATGGGAGATTTTAATTGCAAAGAAATATGTTGGGAAGAGATGACAGTGAAAGGTGGAGAGGATCAATGGGGAAATGTATTACTCGACATGACTATAGAACATACAATGACACAATGGGTAAAAGAAAACACTAGATTTAGAAATAATGAAGAACCGTCGAGACTAGATTTATTATTTACGTCAGAACCTGAAATAGTAGACAAAATTGAATACAAGACACCAATTGCGAAGTGACCACATACTACTCGAGTTAGAACTAAAGGAGGAAATATATATAAAGAGAAATGAGAAACACAGAAAAGGAAGACTGATGTATAGTAAAACGGACTTTGAGAAACTTAAGGAATTTTTTTTCTTAAAGCAAACTGGGAAAAATTCTACAAGGAAGAAACACAAGTGGAAGAAAAATAGATGATTCTGATGAAAATCTATAAAGAAGGAGTGGATAAATATGTCCCAAAGCAAAAACAGGAAAAGGTGTATATTAAGTGCTGGTTTAATAGAAGGTGCAGCGAAGCGAAAGACAGAAGAGATAAAGCTTGGAAAAGATGGAGAAAAGATAAAAAAATAGAAATTGCAAATATATATTAATCAGAGTAACGAATATGTAGAAATACGCAGGGAAGAAAAAAGAAAATATGAAAAAGACATAATAGAAAAATGTAAGGATCAGACAGAATTATTCTATAGATATGTAAATGGTAAACTAAAAAATAAGCAGGAAATAGTGAAACTACGCCAAGGAAATATGGAATACACAGAAGATAGAGAAATGGCTGAAGTCATGAGCAAACACTTCAACGGTTTTCACTAGAGAAAAAAATGCAACATCGGGATGAAGAGCGAGAAGTGAACCCCCCCACCCCCACACACACACCATGAGGGAAATAATAGTAACATGAAAAGAAATAATGGATCAAATAATGAACCTTGATGTCAGAAATCTCACGGCCCGGATGGAATAGCAAATTGGATATTAAAAGAATGTAAATAAGAACTATCAGACAAAATATATAGCAAGTTACTCAAAGAAGGAAAAATATCAGAAGACTGGAAAAATGCTGATATCGTACCAATTTATAAAGGAAGAAATAAGGAAGGCCCAACAAATTACAGACCGGTTTCCCTCACAAGCGCGGTAGCAAAAATTTGTGAAAAAGTTATAAAAAGTAGATGGATAGAACATCTGGAGAATATACTAAACCTGAGACAAATCGGATTTAGACAGGGAGGATCATGTACCACAAATTTGATCTGTTTTTACTCAAGACTACTAGACATAATACAAGAAAGGGATGGATGGACTGATAGTGTGTTCCTAGATCTACAAAAAGCCTTTGATAAAGTCCCTCATAGAAAAAATATTAAGAGAACTGGAAACCATAGGAGGGATACAAGGTTAACTATTGAAATGGGTGGAGGACAATTTGCTCAGAGATAAGAGCTCTACTTGAGAGGAGGTAATTAGTGGAGTTCCACAAGGATTAGTATTGGCTCCAATAATTACTGTTTGCTATCTATGTGAATGACATGGACGAGGGTGTGGAATGTTACATGAGCTTCTTTGCAGACGATGCAAAATTGTTAAAGAAAATGAGTACTGAAACGGACTGTGACTCACTACAGAGATCTAAACAAGGTCTGGGAATGGAGTCAGAAGTGGCAAGTGAACTTCAACATAAAGAAATGTAGTACTGTATAATGGAATTTTGAGAAAGTAAAAAAAAAAAAAAAGATGAAATTGCTGAAAAGGAAGTAAAGAAAGTGGGATCTAAAAAAGACCTAGGGGTGATCATCACAAAATATTTGTCTCCTGACAAACATAAACAAAATTGCCGGCGAAACCTATAACTTGCTAAGATTGATAAAAGTGGTTTTTACTTACTTGGAAGACGAAATGGTAAAGAAAATAATAGTCACACTGATAAGGCCTAAATTGGAGTACGCAGCGACACTATGGTCACCCAGTAATAAAGATAATATAAGGAAGATTGAGAGAATCCAGAGAGCAACTACGAAGATGGCCCCAATACTATCAAAAATGTCATATGAAAAGAGATTGTCAAAACTAGAACTACCGACTCTGGAACAAAGAAGAGAAAGAGGTGACTTGTTGATTATCTACAGAATTATGAGAGGTGTGGAAATCCTTGATAGAGATGACTTACTAAATGGGAGTAAGAGAAACACAGGAGGACATGGAAGGAAACTCGAAAAGGAGAATTATAGAAGAAACCTGAAAAAAAGTTTTTCCCACAGATTGGTGGATGTATGGAATATACTAAACGAAACAACAGTGTGTGCAAGAATAATACAAGAATTTAAGAGCAAATTAGATATGGCGAGATACAGAGACGGGACACCACGAGCGTAGTTCCCCTTCCCGTAAGATACAACTCGGCAAATAAACACACACACACACACACACACACACACAACACACACCACACACACACACACACACACACACACACACACACACACACACACACACACACACACACTAAATACATAACACCACACACCCCACACACCCACACACACACACACATATATATAATATGTACTATGTTATTATATATTATATATTATATATTATATATTATATATTGTATATATATATATACTTAGTATATATTATATCTATTCTATATGATATATATATAATCACACCACGTGACTTGCCCAAAAATAATTATTTGCACAATCTTAATAAATCGAGCAGAAAGACCCAAGAAGGACAACTTAAATGAACATTTTGGAGACTCAAATTAATATGAATTCCATTCCGGTTCACGGACCACCCAGCCGACTTTTCCTACATTTCAATTCAGGAAATATCGTAGCCTCGCTCGGGGGCGTCCAAAAGTGACGATGGAGGGGGGGAGGGGGAGAGGGGGAGAGGGGGGAAAGGGGAGGGGGATACCCTCGCTTTCCGACGACTGAGTGGGTGGGGTAGGGGGAAAGGGAGGGGGAGAGAGAGGGGGAGGGGGAGAGGGAAAGGGGGAGAGGGAGGTGGGGCGGGGGAGTGGGAAAGAGAAAGGGGAGATGAGGGAAAAGGGGAACGGGGGGAGAGGGACAAGGGGGGGAGGAAGGGGGAGAGGGAAAGGGGGAGAGGGAAAGGGGGGGGTACCTTCGCTCTCCGGACAAGAAGTCGAAAGTGACGACGGGTTGAGGGGAGAGGGGGAGAGGGGGGGAGGGGGGGAAGATTTTATCTCTCGTTCGCCCTTTTTCTTATAATGTCCTCTTTTCCGACAGCGACGTTCCTGTGAACGGTGAGTTTGTCTCCGAAATTATTATATTCATTTCGAGCCAGTTCGCAATTACCTTCCTTTTTTTTTTCTTTTTTTTTAAGGTTCTCTCTATATGTGCCTGCCTGTGATAAGTGGCGGGTTGGTTTCTTATCACCAGGACCCTTGTTCGAGTCCAGAAACTCACGACGACTACCCTGTACTCTGGAAGTCCGGGCACATAGGATGGCGGTTTTGCCTACTGCTAAGAGTCTCCATGCGTGAGCTCTTTTTTTCTTTTAACAAAAGTGAATGATCACTCTAAGGACAAACTATTTTTTTTTTTTTTTTTTAATTGAGGTGGTGGGGGCGGTAGATGAACTTATGACGAAAATATATGAAACAAAATTAGAAAA
>NC_134780.1:4795196-4797696 GCF_046742065.1 Oratosquilla oratoria | reverse complement strand
TATTAATTCTGTATTCTCTGCATATTTTTATTTCGATTTTATGCACTTATTAATCCTGTGTTTTTGTTTGGTTGTTTGTATGTTTTTATTATAATTTTATTTATCCATTAATTCTGATGTGCTTTTGCTTGTGTTTGTATGATTTTGTTCTATTTTCATTGATCAATTCTGAAGTGTTTTGTTCGTTTCTTATTTCCATCTATCTATTCGATTTAACTTGTTTTTGTTTGCTCGTTTGTATGTTTGCTTGTTTGCTTGCACGCTTTTAATTTGTTTTTATTTTTCATTAAGACTTAATGCTCGTTTGTTTGTATGTTTGTATTTTACTATTATCTATCAATTCTAATGTGTTCGTGTTTGTATGTTTTTATTTATCAATATATCCTCCCTTTTTGTGCCTTGGGTCACGCCCTCAACAAACAAGCAACCAGAGAGGTCACGTGATGCAATTGGAAGCTCGTTGCCATAGCAACGGTCCAAAACATTTATTTCTTCTTCTCTTTAATTACTGTCGCCCTACATCAGCTCCATTTGTCCCTGGCCGGAGAGGAAGGGCACAGGCGGGTGTGTATATACGAGTACAAAACGCACATGTACACATGTACACTTGTGAAACTATGTCACTGATGTAGGATGACGTCACTGGTTCCTCGTGACGTCACTGATACATCGTGACGTCATCGGTGCCTCGTGATGTCACTGATGCCTCGTGACGTCACTGATATCACGCCTTCTGAGCTCATGAGGCCTACAAATGACTTTAAGTCGGAGAATTGGAGGACCATATTTGATATTTGAACAATTTATTTCTACGCCCGTCTCCAAAACCGCTACAGTTACTCTAATTGTTCTTGATGCAGTTTTGGGTCACCAATAAATTTACCAGGCTTTATTTATTTGTCAATTTGGTCTATTTATTTATCTATTTTGTTGTAATCCCGCTTTTTATGTCATTACAAATTTCCGATGTTTTGGTTTAACTGAAAACTTAAATAAATTATTGAGTTTCCTAAAGGCTACTGATAAGTTAATATACTACGATGAATTATTATTAAAGAAAAATCTACTTCTATCTCTGACAAGGTTTGATTAGCGGCCTGGCCCACCATTTCGGACCATTTGTGGACCATCAATCTGTTCATTCAATCAACTGAGTAGAATCAACCATCTAGTATCAGAAAAAAAAAAAAAAAAAAAAAAAAATATATATATATATATATATATATATATATTAAGCTATCAATTCAGGTGAAAAAAGGTCAGGCCAACATTTATCAATTATGATTGAGTGATTTCTCATTTCATAACATGGCAAGCCGAGCATTATATAAGACTGAATCCTACCATCAATAACCGAGAATAAATTTGATCAACTAAGATATGATGAATGATAAAGTGTCAGTATGTTAAAAAAATATTAATATTTTGCCACAAATATATCATAAACTTGGGAAAAATTGTCCATTTATACGAAAAATTTCAATCCATTTTCGCGATTTTTTAAGATCGCGAATTTTCAACGTTCGCATATTTGCAAAGTTCGCGATTTTTTAAAGTTCGCGTGCATTCAAAGTTCGCAAATTTCTAAAATTCACAAATTTTTAAACTTCATGATTTTTAAAGCTCGCGTATTTTTAAGATTCGCAAAAATTGAAAGTTCGCGAAATATGAGTTCGCGTATTTTCAAATTTCGCGAATTCTCAAAGTTCGCATGTTCACAAAGTTTGCATGTTCTCAAAGTTCTCGAATTTGTAAATTCGCAAATCTATAGTTCATGAATTTTTAGTTCGCGTATTTTCATAGTTCGCGAATTTTTAAAATTCGCAAGACTCCAGCAAGAGCGAAAGAGAAACACAAAAACCCAACCTAGAGCAAGATCTAAATAAGGCTTAAGTTAACCAAGATCAACAAACTAAGTAATTACAACCAGGGACATACAACCTAATCACGCCATGTCAAATATCACAGTGGCCATGTGACTGTCACGTGCTTTGGATGTCCAGGCACTTAAGGCACAGGTGACGGTTCTGGTTGGAGCTCAGCGCCTCCCGATAGTCTCCAAAGACATAAAATCACGGAAACAAAATCATCCTTATTCCCTATGAGTATACAGTCGAGAATCGTGTCTCACGTGTCCTCTAAGTGTAAAAATTCTCTTCAAGATTTTTTTTTTTTTTTTTTTTTTTTTACTGCTCACGGTGACTGGCTCCCCTTCGGAGTAGTGTGCCACGTGCCATGGCACTTTTTCCTCCCCACCCTAGGTGAGGACAGGGACGTCCTGATGATTGCGTGCCATGAATTCAAAAGGGGTCAGCTGTGTCGCAAGAGGATTTTAATCAACTTCCGGGGGAGAAGACTCAACGTCATATATTTTTTCTATCCGATATCAATCTACTTTACTCAACACCCATTCAACCCCGATGACAAGATTCTTGTCATTTGGTCAAATAAAACAAAAAATCATAAAACACCAAAATGTTTGATCAAACACCAGAAAACT
>NC_134780.1:4775196-4787696 GCF_046742065.1 Oratosquilla oratoria | reverse complement strand
TCATCTACAATTCTACTTGATTACAGTTATACAAGACCTTTAAAAACTTAGCTCAATACAACAATAATAAATTCCAATGGCTTTATCAACTCAGTTAAACACATCATTTTGATCCTGCGCTTATACTCGACAATTTTAGGATGAATCTCGTTTTGAGAATGTCGACAATAAAGAACCGAGACAAAGAACGTGTCAGACGCTCTAGCCCAAGGGTTTGAACCGGAAAGCAATTTGACGTCATCAGAGTGTAGGATGAATGAGAACGTCGACCTCTCGGACGACGCCATGTCCAACTCATTACTAATCCTATGTTGCAATAAGACTCATTAACATATGATATCGAAGAGAGAAATGGACTTTAATGACGTCCTAAGGCCACACTCGCCGTTCTCAGCCTGGAGAGCATTGGTGAAATGTCAACGAAGAAATATAATCCTATTTATAGTCTAAATAAAACTAGATCTTACTACGTTTAGAGAAAGTTTACAGAAATGTTTGTCTAAAAACACAATAATAACGTTACTACTATTATTACTACAAATAATAATACTAATACTAATAATAATAATAATAATAATAATAATAATAATAATAATAATAATAATAATAATAATAATAATAATAATAATAATAATAATAATAATAATAATAATAATAATAATAATAATAATAATAATAATAATAATAATAATAGTAACCAATGAAAATAACTATAATCTACAATAATCATTATGTTTATGTTCTATCAGTTTCTTTCATTTCTCTTTTTATCTTTTAAAACGCTTTTATTTTGAAAATAAAATAATATTGTATCAAAGGAACAATGAATTTTTTTTATTTACAAATAGCCGAAGACAAAAATAAATGATAAATAAAATAAAAAATAATGTTCTGTTCAACCGTTGCCTTGAGTTTACGGAGCCCCAAAGCATCCGCCAACACTCCTCAGGTCCTCCCAACAATTTAATTTAATCTCATTTAATTCAATTTAATCTAATTTGATTAAATTAACGTGGGCCTGTTTCTACAACACGAGTTGTGCACTTGAAATGATAAAGGTTGGGCTCAGTCCGGGGACCGAGTGTCAGCCCATCGGGGCTGCACATTAAAATGGAAATGAGGCAGTGGACGGAAAGGAGATGGCTCTCTCTGATGTCCCTCTTTCAGGAGCCCCGGTCCTCACATGGCAATAAATAAATACATGAATATAATAAACAAATAAACCTAGCAAACAAATTAATTTATCAAACACAGTTAACAGCCCCATTCATATATATATATATATATATATATATATATATATATATATATATATATATATATATATATAATATTTATTATTTATATACATAGATATATACATATATGTATATATATATATATATATATATATATATATATATATATATATATATATATATATATATCCACACACGCACGCAGTTCTAAGCAATGTTTTATTTATTTTTTCTTTTATTTATGACCCACATCGCTCCACACTGTTCTCAATATTATCTAATTTCCGGACAGCAATCAATACCTCATAATGTGATATCATAAGTGCATTGCACAATATTATGCATATTTTATATAAAAATTATAATACAATGAATTCTATAAATGCTGAATCCAATGTCGGCTTTTCATGTTTCGGTGCAAAGGAAAGAAGCGCTGTCAAACAAGTCCAAAACAACAACAACAACAATCAACACCCCCCCGGGCAGTTTGTTGGCAAGACGAAGACTTCCAGTTAATATTAACAAGTTAATATGTAAGTAACGAGTTTAGTGTGTGTGTGTGTGTGTGTGTGTGTGTGTGTGTGTGTGTGTGTGTGTGTGTGTGTGTGTGTGTGTGTGTGTGTGTGTGTGTGTGTGTGTGTGTGTGTGTGTGTGTGTGTGTGTGTGTGTGTGTGTATCTTTTCCCCTTTTAAGGGAAAAAACTCTTTAGTGTGTATGTGTATATAAATAATTAAAACAACAGGGCAGGACTCGCAGTAATGGTTATATACTGGACAAATTTAGATTTAAGAAGGAAATAGGCAAGAATTGGTTTACTAATAGGGTGGTCGACGAATGGAATAAACTTAGTAACCATGTAGTAAGCGCTGAAACTATCAGTTGTTTTAAGAAAAGATTAGACAACTTTATGGATGGGGATGACAGGTGGTGATGGATACGGAGCTGCCTAGTGTAGGCCTTATGATCTCTTGCAGTCTCCTTCATTCTTATGCTCTTATGTATAATTCATCTGTATTTCTTTTTAACAAGGGTTTAATAAAATTACTTTTTTATCACACACACACACACACACACACACACACACACACACACACACACACACACACACACACACACACACACACACACACACACACACACACACACACACAAGAACAGAAGAAGATTGCAGATCGCTGCAAGAAGACCTAAACAAAATATGGGAATGGAGTCAGAAATGTGAGATGAACTTCAACATTAAAAATGTAGCATAATGGAATTTGGAAAAAGCAAAACCAGAGTATCGAGTCAGCATAAAATTAGAAACAAAGAAGTCAAAAAAATCGATTCAGAAAGAGACCTGGGAGTAATCATCTCAAGTGACTTGACACCTGATAAACATGTCAATAAATTATTTGGAGAGACTTATAACTTATTAAGATCAATGAAAGTGGCCTTCGACTACATAGATGAGGAAATGGTAAAAAAAATAGTTGTTACACTGATAAGACCTAAACTAGAATATGCTGCAACACTGTGGGCACCTAGCATAAAGAAGAACATAAGAAAATTAGAAAGAATCCAAAGAGCAGCGACAAAAATGGCACCTACACTGTCAAATTTGACATACGAACAAAGATTGGAGAAATTACATCTGTCAACACTGGAACAGAGAAGAGAAAGAAGTGATTTGTTGATCATTTACAGAATTATGAATGGGTTGGAAATTTTTGATAGAGACGACTTACTAAAGTAGGACAAAAGAGAAGCAAGAGGACACAAAAAGAAACTAAAGAAAGACAGCTGCAGAAGAGACCTGAAAAAAAAGCTTCCCACATAGAGTGATTGATGTCTGGAACAAACTAAACGGAGAAACAGTGAATGCCAAAACTATACACGATTTTAATAATAAACTGGATGTGGAAAGATACGAAAACGGGTCACTACGTGCATATCTCTCATCCCGTAAAATATAACTAAATACAACTAAGTAAATACACACACACACACACACACACACACACACACACACACACACACACACACACACACATACACACACACACATATATATATATATATATATATATATATATATATATATTGGAAATTAAAAAGTAGTCGATCCGAGGACTCGAACTTAGCTCGGACTTGGCAAAGCGTCAGTGACTCCCTATCTCCCTTGATAGCGCGATAGGTTATGTCACAGTTTGTCACGTCTGAGCTGAGTTTGAGTCCTCGGATTGACCACGTTTCAATTTCCAATATATGCTTCCTTCGAGCTCCTTGTTAGTCTCGACCGCGATGGCATGGAATTAAAAGTGAACTGTAGTTGAAAAGATGTTAACCTATTCACTGGAAACCATATATATATATATTTATATATATATATATATATATATATATATATATATATATATATATATATATATATATACATATACACGTCATTGCTTGAGGTACTGGCAAATGTATTGGAAAACACAATCAACATAAGACTGCGACCTGACCTCGAAGACGAAGAGCCACACAACGGATTCCGACTACACCGAGGTACTACCACCGCAGTTGTACGATCGAGTGAACAGATAGGAAACGCAATGACAGCACGGCACCAATGCACATTAGTACTCCGAGGTGTCATCAAAGCCTTCGACGAAGTTTGGCATGACGGGCTGAAACTAAAGATTATCCGCTTGCAGCAGCTACCTGAATAATTAACGAAGCTCCTGTGTGGATTCCTAACGGGACGCATAGCAAGAATCAAACTAAAAAGCACTAAAGTAATCACCTTCTCTTTCACAGTGGTGTACCACAGGGATCGTGTCTGTCGCCAACACAATAAACGATGTATACAGCACAGCTCCCTCCCCCAACAAACAGCGACTACACAATGTATGCGGATGACGTAACATAACTCATCATCTAATGACTATCAAAGTTATGTAATAATACAGATAGATTTAAAAAAGACAATAAAAAACGAAAACGACAATACGAAATGAATATCTCTGATAAATCCAAAGAGAATCCCAAAGAATTCTATAGTTACATTAGAGATAAAAAGGTTATTAGGAATCACATTGGCCCACTATTATCTGCTGACGGTCAACTTGAATATTCAAATAAAGGAATGTGTGATATTTCAAACAACTATTTCACTCAGTATTCGTAAACGAAACACCTCAAAGTCAACTCCAAACTGAAACCTGTGAAAAATCTAGGATGAACTTACTACGGTAAATATAACAAAAGAAAAAATTAAAAGATGTATAGAGGAACTCAAAATTAATAAAACACCAGGGCCTGACAGTTGGCATCCAAGAATCTTAAAGGAAACGAAAAATAGAATTGTTGTTCCATTAGAAATAATTTTCAAGAAATCCATCATATCCGGAGATGGCCCAAGAGAATGGAAGCTAGCTGACATTACTCCCATATTCAAATAGGTGACAAAAAAACAACCAAATAACTACAGACCTATAAGCTTGACTTCAATAGTAGGAAAAATAATGGAAACTATCATCAGAGATGCTATCGAACATCATTTAGAAAGTAACTGTTTGATAAATGATAGCCAGCATGGATTTAGACGAAAACGTTCTTGTTACTCGAATTCTACAACACAGTCATCTCGAATTATGACAAAAGAAACAATATAGATTTAATATATGTAGACTTTGCAAAAGTTTTTGCTTCCGTCTCCCACGAAAGGCTACTTACTAAATTAGCTTCACACGGAGTAAATGGTAATCTATTAAGGTGGACTAGTAATTGGCTGAATGATCGAAAACAGAGTTGTTTTAAATGGCAAAACTTCTAGATGGAAAAATATTACGAGTAGAGTTCCTCAGGGTTCAGTTCTTGGGCCACTTCTACTCATAGTATAAATGGTCTGAAAAGTGGCTAATGAAATTTACACATGTGCAAGGTTATGCACATAAGTAAAAATAAGAGTAAGTACGATTACAAGTTATTTAGAAATTCGTTAACAAAAGTGGATAGTGAAAAGGATCTCGTGGTAATTATCAGTAACGATATCAAATCATCTAAGCAGTGTATTTCAGCCTCTGGGAAAGCAGATAAGATTCTAGGATTGATCGCGCGATCTTTTTACTTCAAAAGTCTATCATTAACAAGCTATATAAATCGTTAGTTCGTCCACATTTGGAATATGCTGTTTCCGTATGGTCACCGAATATCATTAAAGACATTGACAGATTGGAAAAAGTACAAAGGCGAGCCATAAAACTGATTTCAAATATCAAAAATAAATAATAAGAAAACCGACTAAACATATGAATCTGTTTTCCCTAAAAAAGCGTAGGCTCAGAGGTGACTTCATACATGTCTTTAAGACTCTAAAGAGAATTGACATAAAAAGTGACAAAATTTTCACAATGAATGAGAATCCGACAAGAAATAATGGTTTCAAACTGTTAGGAAATATATTTAATTTGGAAGTGGGTAGAAACAACTTCGCCGTGTAGTTAATGAATGGAATAAACTTTCTGCAGAGGCAGTGCAATGTAGTTCAGCTCGAAGCTGTAAGATTCGTTTCGATAAACACGTAAGCAAGATGCTATAATGCCTGTCATTTTTTTTCATTTTATTTGTTTATTTGTTTGTTATTATTTGTCTGTTTGTTTATTATTTGCTTGTTCTTCATTTATCATTAGTTATCTGTCAAGTTATTATTATTTACTATTTACCCGTTTATTATTTAACTATACTATGCATTTATTGATTTTATTTATGATTATTTATATTATTATAATTTTATTTATTCATCTATTTACCATTATTATTTTTTTTCGCATCTGACCTAGTTGTGGACCAAAAGGTCTCCTGTCGGCATGCTCCGCCTTTGTAATGATCAGCCTATACAATTAGAAATCAACATAAGGGCTACCTAGCTTAGCCCAACACATATGGTTATACATTGGGTGTCGTTCCACTGTACACAGACACGACAGAATTGACACCAAGAGAAATCGTTTAATTAATTAAACAAGCAATTGATACAATTAAAGTGCTTATAAATGGTTACACTGTGAATAACTAATACTTGGTTGACATCTCCTTTACTTTTTTCAATGGAGGGACCCTTCTAAGCATGCTAGTGATTAGTTCACGTATATCATCTTGAGGGATTTCTTGCCATGTTTCCAGTAGTAATCCTAAGAGTTCAGGCTTTAAAGATGGCTACCTGTTTGCGAAGTTGTCGGTCTAATATGCCCCAGAGGTGTTCAATAGGGTTCATATCCGGGGACTGACTTGGCCATGGAAGTTTCCTGATCCCATTTTGGCTCAACCAATTTTGTGTTGCTTGAGCAGTGTGACAAGGAGCTCCATCTTCCATAAATAGGAAGACATTTTTACTCATTCTACCACTGGAGAATATTGGAATGAGTCCTTTCTTTAATATAGAAACATATTTGCCTGAATTGATGTTTCCTTGACACTCCACAAGCTCTGATCGACCATCACTCCAAATTGCACCCCACACCATTATTGAAATGCCCCCATGTTTTACTGTTGGCTGCAGTCTTTTGAGGTCAAATTATTGACTACACAGTCTCCAGACCCATACTCTTCCACTGTCAGAAAATAATGCGAATCGTGATTCATCAGAGAAAATGACAGTGCTCCAAAAGGCCACAGGTCTCTCCACCATCTCAACAGCCCAATCCTTTCTGCGCTTGATATTGGCTGGACGAAGGAGTGGTTTCCTTCTTGCAGCTGTGCCATAGTAACCCAGCTTGTGGAGATACCTGATAGCTGTTCTGGGACTGACATCAGCTTGTGTTGCTATATCAGAGGCCTTGCAACGTGGATCCTCTTCGATATTTCTTTTGACAAGACGCAAGGTTCTTTCTGAGGGCCCGGGACGACCTGAATGAGGCTTTGTGCCCTTCTTGCCCTCTCTGGTGAATTGTACGATCACTCTATTAACAGTAGAAAGGGGTATTGACAGATTTTCAGATATTTTGCGTTGACTAAGTCCACCTTCATGTTGACCCACAATACGACCTCGCTGAAATTCAGATGGGTCTTCTTGACTTCTCTAGTAATAATATTATGGAAAAAATAAAACCAAAAACTGTTCTTTCCTTAACTCAAGCTGTGCCCAGCCATTGCTGGTTGCACATCCCCACTGCAATTACCCACATTTCGCACTCATACAAAAGAAAACATAATTATATATGGGATATATGTGAGATAGCAGTTTAAGGATTAGCTTCATGACACAAAACCTACCCTGACCTGACACGTATACTCCTGTGACTTGATATGTGAACCCCCAGCCCTGACCTAACATCGAGACACATACACCCTGACCTAAAACAAAGCCTACTCGTGACCTGACACGAAGGCTCTTCCTGACCTAACACAAAGATTACCTATGACCTGGCACCGAGACACCCCCGTGACCTAACATGAAGATTCCCGTGACCTAACACGACAATTCTCTGTGATGTGACACGAGGCCTACTCGCGACCTGACAGAGAGACCCCATCCCCATGACCTAACGCAAAAACTGACCTGACGTATGACCCACTCCACCGCTGAAATAACACCAAAGACTTACCATGACCTGACAAAGAGGCCCCCAGAGAGACCTCCCGACCTTTCATGACCTGACACATGAAATCCCTTGACCTCCTCTCGCCCTTCCTTCGCACGGCTTTCAAATGGAATACTGCGATGTACTCAAATCAATACATTATGAAACAATTATGTGCAATTTGCCAAAGCCCTTGGGAGCTCTGAATACATATACATAATTGATGACTCCGATAAGTCGCCAGTCACCTGTGGAATAAACAATTCAAGAGTTTTTCGATTTTTTTTTCTTTGTTGTGCCATTATTTTGTCTCCCCCTCCCCCATCGCCGCAGCTAATCATATGCTGAATTCAATATCAACCAACCTTGCCTCCCCAGCTCAAAAAAAGTAAAGGAAAATAAAAGAAAAAAGAAAAAAGAGAAAAAAGATGAAGAGGAAATAAAAAAAGAAAAAAGAAAAAACAGAGAAAAGAAGGAAAAAAGAAAGAAAAAAGAACAAAGATAAGACAACAGAGAAAAATGCTTTATATATATATATATATATATATATAGTTTGACATCACAGACTCCTCCCTGTCGGGAGGCTAGGACGGTGCCCCTTACAGAGGACTTTGTATTGTGGAGTTTAATGAACAATGCCTTGGTTCAACCTCGCCGGTGGCAAGGTTCGAACCGCCATCCCCCTGACCTTTGCCGCAAGTAACGACACCCTAACCCGCTCGGCAAGCGAGCTTCCTAAATATATACATTTCATCTAAATACCAAGAGCTTTTTCCTCCTTATAAGGAAGGTAGCCAGATCAAAGGCACGCACCCACTCCCATCCACCATCCTTTCCCCCTCTCTCATCTTAGCTCCTCATGGATGGTGGGTCATCCCTGTCTTCCGCCCACAGCCCTGGGTGAGTAGCAATGCAGCAAAGCACAGCACACCAAAGGCAAGCCGATTCACTTCCTTAGTGACCCCCCCCCCCTCTCCGTCCCCCAGTGCAGAAAAAGAGAAGGCGGGGAGAAATTCCTCCGGGTTGTGTCATCTCTCTCTTTCTCTCTCTCTCTCTCTCTCTCTCTCTCTCTCTCTCTCTCTCTCTCTCACACACACACACACACACACACACACACACACACACACACATATATATATATATATATATATATATATATATATATATATATATATATATATATATATATATATATATATCCCTGTACATCCTTGTAAAGCTACTTTGCCTGACCAACCCCAGGCAATTTCATTAACTTTATAATTGGTCATATATATATATATATTATATATATATATATATATATATATATAATATATATATATAATTTATATATATATACAAGGGAGGTAGCCAAAAAACAAAGGCATAGAAACCACTACTACCCATTCCATCCCCAACTTACTCCACTCTCATCCACCCCCCTTCACTCCCTCTTATCTTAGAACCTCCTGGATGACGGGTCATCCCTGCATCTCGCCCACTGCTCTCGGTCAGAAACAGTGTTGCAAAACACAGCACATCCACAGCAAAGCCGCTTCATTAAATCGGTGACCCTCCCTCTCCGTCCCCTTATGTATAAAAAGAGAAGACGGGGAGAAATCCCTCATGCATCACAGCATCATCTATACACAACCATTATCCATTCACCCCTATCTTCTGTCTTCTCCTGTCCTTCCTCAGCAGACATTCCCCCTTTTCCCAATGCCCCTTTTAACCCATCCATCCATCCATCTCATCCTAGGTCGACTCTTCATGTTCACTCCTTCCACTTCTGCCTTCCACACCTCTTTTACTAATCTTTCTTCACTCATTCTTTCCATGTGTCTAAACCATCCCAATACTCTTTCATCAACCCTATCTCCCAACTCCCTTTCTAGCGCCATTCTCCTCCTCACCTCCTCGTTTCTTACTCTATCCAGCCTAGTAACCCCTATCATTCTTCTCAGGCACCTCGTCTCAAACACATTCAAACTCTTCCTCTCTTATGTTCCATATTTTTGCCCCGTACAGTGTTGTCCGCACAATCACTTCTTCATACAACCTCCTCTTAGCATCCATTCCCAAATGTCTATTTCTCATTACACTTTTTAATTCCCCAAGGCATTTACTCGCTTCTCTCAATCTACATTCTACCTTCACCTCCACTTCTCCCTTTCCCGCCACATTCGCACACAAGTATCTAAAACTATCTACTTCCTCTAGTCTTTCTCCCATAATACTGCCACTTAATGCTGCCACTTTCTCCCCTTGTACATCTCATCACCTTACTTTCACCCACATTTATCTTCAACTTCCTTCTTTCGCACACCTTCCCAAACTCTATTACTAACTTCCTCAATACCCCCTCTGACCCTGCTACTAGCGCAGTGTCATCAGCAAACAACAACTGGCTTATCTCCTACTTTTCTTAGTTTTCTTTAATCACCCCATCCATGTATAAATTGAGCAGCCAAGGCGACAGAACACATCCCTGACGAAGTCCCACCTTTACCTCAAACCACTCTCTCCATTTCTAATCCTAACAAAAGCTCTACTACTCTCGTAAAAACTCTTGACTGTTCTTAAAAGCTTTCCTCCTTTCCCATATATCTGCAATACCTCCCACAGTGTCTTCCTGTCTACCTTGTCATAAGCCTTTTCCAAATCCATAAAAACCCAAAAAATATTCTTACCTTTTCCAAAAACTTTCTCACACATCTGTCTTACCACAAAAATCTGATCTACCTAACCCCTACCTGTACTAAAACCACACTGTTCCTCACTAATTTCTCCTAATACTCTCAATCAAGATCCTCCCACAAACCTTCCCAACTACACTCAACAAGCTGATCCCTCTGAAACTACTACACTTACACTTGTCCCCTTTTCCCTTGTAAACTGGAACTATACAGGCACTCCTCCAGTCCCCCGGTACTCTACCCTCTTTTAAACAAACATTAAATAACCTCACTAGCCAGTCCACCATCACTGTACCTCCCTTTTTTTCAGACATTCTGCATGACATCCATCCAACTCAGGTGCCTTACCTGCTCTCATCTTAACAAATGCCTTCACTTTATTTTTCCTTATTTCTCCTCCATTTTCTTCACTCCTCACAGTCATTTTCTTAGCACTTCCAACTGCAACTACCTTTCCCTGCCTATCCTCCTTCACATTTAGCAACTCGAAAATACTCTGTCCATCTTCCTCTTACTGCCTTCTCTTCTATTATCATCCCTAAATTTGGACCTTTTACCTTTTCTTCTCTACCTGATTCGCCTCCTCTTCCTCTCTTAATTTCTTTGCAAAACATCTTTTTATTACTTTCAAAATTTTCCGTCATACTCTTACTCCATTTCACATCTGCTCTCCTCTTTGCCTCCTATATCTTTTGCTTTACTTCTTTTCGCTTTTCTTTGCACCTCTCATATGATTCTCTCGTTCTATTTTGTAACGAATTTGTGAAAGCTCGCTTCTTCTCTTCTACCTTATTTGCTTCCTCATCCCACCACTCACTACCCTTTCTTCTATTTCCTCCCGTCCTCCTTGTTCCACACACCATCTTTACACACCTTGTGACTTCCTCCTTGAACCATCCCCATCCCTCCTCCACTCTCAGTTCTACTCTATCTTTCACTCCCTCCCACTCCTCTCTCAGCTTCTTATACTCTATCTCCCTTTCTTTCTCATTTAAGGAGTTCACTCTTGGCACCTCCCTACCTTGTCCTTTTCCTCTTTTTCCATTTATCATCCACTCTCAACTTATCTTTCACCAGAAAATTATCTGATATTCCCCCACTCTCTCCCCTTAGCACATGTACATCCTTAACTCTTCCTATTATACTCCTATCTACCACTACACAGTCCATTAACGCTTTATCTAACACCCTTCCATCCACCACCCTCTCCCATGTGTACTTATGCTTGACTTTCTTCCGAAGCACTGTATTTACTATCATCAACTCTCTTTGGAGACACATCTCAACCATCAACTCTCCACTACGATTTTTTCCTAGAACTCCACACTTCCCAATCACTCTGTCTATTAGTTCATTTCCTACCCTAGTATTAAGGTCTCCCAATACCACTACATTGATATTTCTCCCTAATCCCTCTATGCACTCATTTAAATCTATCCAAAAAGCCTCCCTTTCCTCTACACTCTTCTCACTACCAGGCCCATATGCACTTACAAAAACCCACATCTCCTTACCCAGTTTTACCTTCATCCACATTGTCCTTGAAGAAACCTCCTTCCACTCCACTACACGCTTATCCTTCTCTTCACTTACTAGTATAGCCACCCCTTCTCTCCCTAATCCTCTCTTCACTCCTGAGAACCTTCACTCCTCTTTATTAATACAGCTTCCATACGTTTTAATTTACTCTTGTTGGTGTTCTTTGCTAAAATCGAAGTATTACTATTCATAACTTCCCGCGAAATATTAAAATGTATGGAAACTGTATTAATAAAGAATTACCTATCAGCAATTAATATACAATTAAATATGTGTGGAACCCTGGAGCTGTTCGGGGCATCCCACGGGGCGCCAAGAAGAAATTATACCAAAGTAGCTATCCTAGTTTATTATGTACATTGTATATATGATCATGATTTGTAGATTCAAAATAGAATTACCAGAAGATGCCTAAAGCATAGGCGAAACGTTGTAAGTAATGCATTTGTTTTTATTTCTAAAATCACTATGGTTTCATTTGGTGATATTGTGTT
>NC_134780.1:4735196-4770196 GCF_046742065.1 Oratosquilla oratoria | reverse complement strand
GTGTGTGTGTGTGTGTGTGTGTGTGTGTGTGTGTGTGTGTGTGTGTGTGTGTGTGTGTGTGTGTGTGTGTGTGTGTGTGTGTGTGTGTGTGTGTGTGTGTGTGTGTGTGTGTGTGTGTGTGTGTGTGTGTGTGTGTGTGTGTGTGTGTGTGTGTGTAGGAGATTGAAGATGGGAAGAGGAAGAAGAAAAATTATAGAATACACAAAGGGGGAGTGGACCAAGAAAGAGGAAGAGGAGAGCGACAGAGATGAGGATGAAGAGGATTAGGGAGGAGGGGAAGAGAGCGAGATGGGAATGAAAAGGAGGGAGGAAGAGGAAGAGGAGGAGGAGGGGAAGAGGAGGAGGAGGGGAAAAGGAGGAGAAGAGGGGAGGAGGAAGAAGGGGAGCAGAAGAGGGAGGAGGAAGAAGAGGAGAGGAGGGAGGAGGAAGAGGAGAAGAGGGAGGGGGAAGAAGAGGAGGAGAAGAAGTAGGAAGAGGAACAAGAGAAGAGGGAGAAGGAAGAGAAGAAGAGGGAGGAGAGGAAATAGGAAGAAGAGGGAAAGGGAGCAGAGGAAGCAGGGAGGAAAAGAGTAAGGAGGAGGGAGGAGGGAGGAGGGAGAAGGGAGGAGGGGAGGAGGAGGGTGAAGGAGGAGTGGGGAGGGGGAGGAACTGAAGTCGGAAAAGCTTTTTGAGGGGCGGAGGGTGGGGGTGGGGATGGGGGTGGGCAAGTGAACCAGTTTTCGTCCTCCCCTATGACTAGCGATGCAACTAAATTTTTTTTTTTTTTTTTAAATATTCAGTCTTAAATATATCGGCAAGAAAAAAAATACAATTGTTTCTAGATTATCAAATAAAACAGAATACCCCTCATAGGTTTTTTTTTTATGATTTTAGGTCATTTTCCATTCTCTGTGTGTCATGTTTTGATGTATTCTAATGATTTTACAATGAACCTGTTGTATCTTTAACTCTCAAATGCATGTGTGTTTATAATGTGCCTTTGATGGTGGTGATATATAAGCATTTTCTGCCAATTTGGTATAGTTTCTGGAATTTTATCTCATAAGAGGTTTGGCACGGAAGTCGGATGGTAAAACATATAGTTTGGTGCAAGAAATGTGGTGAAAAAATCAAGAAGTGTTTGACACGTGGTAAAGGCAAAAAAAAAAAAAAAAAAGTTCTTACTGATGCTGAAACTACTGAGGGAAGATCACAAGGCATAGACAGTGACTCAGACATGGAACTGCAGTTGCTCTTGCATGATACAAGTGCAACAAGCACAAGCACTCATACAATGCAAAGGACTAGATGATTCATTTTTCACAAATCCGATTCCGATGGCTCTACCCAGACCTACCCAGACCTGACACAGCAACAGGCATAACAAATAGACCTGGATCGTTTGTTTCTGTCAATTCTGGAATCACTCCAGTGACTTCCATTCCTGCCAAAGCCAAAAAGTTAACACAGCAGAAGATTGCTTCATACACATATGTTGACAAGATGACAGAAACACAAACAGTAAGGATATACTGTGTTATAGTTATATATTGTAAATACTGAGTCCCAAATGTCAACATTCAGTAATCTGTCTATTAGTATCATGATTAATGGAAATCAAATGCATTACAGGAAGAAGCTCAGTTGCAGTTAGCCCGGGCTGTCTATGCAAGTGGCTGTCCACTATGCATGGTGGGTTATAAGTTGTGGGCAAAGTTCAAGACTCTGAGGCTATCTTTCAAGATTCCGAGCCGGAACTGAATCTCAAACAATCTTCTTGAGAGGGTCTACCAGGAGTGTTCCACAACTGTTAAGGAACTAGTAGCATCTTCTGGTTCTAGTGTTGCAGTAATGTGTGATAGTTGGACTAATGTCAGGTAAGAACTGTGGGAATATGTAACATTTGCCTTTGTTATTATGTCACTTATTATTCCTAATAAATTGTTATAAATAATTAGTCCTAATCAATCCTAAAATATTGGATAATTACAGGAATGAGGGGATCATAAACTTCATTGTGACAGTGCCAAGGCCCATATTTTAGAGCAGCATTGCAACAGGTAAGTTTCAGTTAAAATAGCAGTCAATTACAACTCCATTACAAAATTAACTTAATAAAGTATTTCACATAAACCTATCTTAAGAAGAGATTAATATTAATTAATAGTCAATTCTCTGTATTCCGGTTTTCATTAGTTTTGTACTTTTGGGATATGCTGTAATATCTAATTATAACTTCTGTTTCATTATTAGGTGCTGAAAGCCACACTGGGCAGTACATAGCAGATCTCCTGAAGAAAGTAGTGGATGGCATTGGGCCATTGAAAGTGTTGGGGGTCTGCACAGATAATCCCTCTAATATGAAAAAGGCTCGGGAACTGCTTCAGTTGGAGTATCCCCACATAAAACTATATGGTTGCATGGCTCAGACTCTGCAGTTAATATTCACAGACCTAAAAAAAAAAAAAATCAAGTCTGCAGAAAATATCCACTCTGACTGCATAAAAGTTTGCAAAGCAGTCAAACAGTCCCAAAAGCTCACTACTCTACTCAAACAACATCAACAGCAGTCACCACAGGGGCAACAACAGACACTTAAACTGCCTGTTACGACATGGTAAGAATTATTAGTATATTACTCATTGCTAAAGATCACAACTTGCAAAATAGTATTTGAAATCTCATTCTTATGCCAGTAAACTTGCTGTGAATTATTTATTAATGACACATTTAATTTAATTTTTCTCGTGGTTGAGCTGTTTTTAATTGAAAATTCATACTGGTACTAATATTGTTGTCCTTTGCTTCAGATGGGGATCAATTGTCCAGTGTCTGATGAGTGTATGCATTAACAAACATGCACTTCAGGCTCTTGCAATCAATAATGATTTGTCCATTAGGAAGCTCCTACTTTCAGAAGTATTTTGGGATCGGACTGAGGGTATTCTCAAGCTCCTAAAACCGGTGGCAGATGCCATCACTGCCATAGAAGGAGACAATAAAAACCTCTCTGGTAATGAAAGTGTTCAGTGATTTAAAGCTGTCCTTTGAAGAGAATCTCTCCTCATCCCAAATCCTCAAGAGTGAAGATGCCTTCAAGGGAACAATTCGTGAAAGGAAGAAATTCCTGGTGAAAAGTATTCACCTTGCAGCCAACTTGGTGGATCCTTGTTACTGTGGATATTCCTATTACCCCCAAAATCCAGTCTTGCCCGTATGCCACTAAGTCTTACTTGACCTGAATTCACCTGATCTAAATTACTAGTAGTATCTCTTTAAAATTATACAAGTTGCACTTGTACTAAAAATATTGTTGATTTTCAGGTGGATGCAATGCAGGCCATTTCGCTTGTTTGCGAAAACGTCGTCATAACTCAAAATATCGAATTTTTCAGGAGAGGCACTTTAAAGTTTCAAAACGCTCTCAATATTATAAAAAGCCCTCGAACACCATAGGTGGAACATTTTTTGGAGCATCAAATACGCCTCTAAAGTTTATAGAAGTTGAAACAATCATAATCTTTTCTAAGTCTAAAATATTTGTTGGAACAAGTTGGAACATGTAAGGTTATGTCGTTGGGACATTTAGCACTCCCTAGCGGTCAATTTTTGAGCTACAGATATGACACTGTTACCAAAAAAATCCGTATTTGAAGATGAATATGTCTGTATAGATAACTCAAAAATTCATTTTTGAGTTATGACGACGTTTTCGCAAACAAGTGATTTATGAAATTACTGCACAACTGCCAAATGTCGATGAGACCCAAGTTATAGCTGAGTTGGAAGATTACAGGTCCAAATCAAACTTTTTTTCAAAGCCATTTGTTTGGAGTGTTGTTGATAAGACAGCATCTACTTGGTGGAACGGGATCTGTTGCTCAACTCGGCTGTCCCATATTACCTCAAACATCCTGCAACTGCCCCCATCCAGTGCATCTGTCCAGCGATCCGTTAGCCCATTCAACTCGTGTCAGCCGCTTGTGGTGTAGATACGAAAAACCGGATATGGTAGGCCTCGCGCCGGCCCGTACATCCGAATATCATCTGATGCGGCTTGACCGCGCGAGGATTGGCGTCATATTTTCCTGGTGTTTGATCAAACATTTTGGTGTTTTATGATTTTTTGTTTTATTTGACCAAATAACAAAAATCTTGTCATCGGAGTTTAAAGGGTTAACAGACATGCATTGGTACATTCTGCGAGGAATCGTTTGACCACCGACAAAGCTGCCAAGTTGGTGTTTATTGGGCAAAACTTGGCACTGGGCTATATGGACGATACACATGAATATCCTCGCCATGTAATCCACCACCACCACCACAGCCATCAACCAGCAGGGATTCTACTGCTTCAAGCAGCATCCCCACTTTCCGGCTTGAGTCGGACGACTCGGACCGTTCTGAAGCAGATTCTAAGGACTCAATTGATGATCTGCCCAGCCCCGGCCCTAGAGTCATGATTCCATCTGATATAGAGGAACCTGAGGAGGAGCGGCAGGAGCCACATGACATGGAGTGATGTAGTAAGGAAAAATTGTAGTGTTTAATCCCCTGAAGATTTTGCTAAGACTAGAGTGGATTTTTGAGGACTGTGATGGATATACATGGAGGAAACCATTTATAGCAGTCCATCAAACACATGGCTTTATTGTATAAAGGCACTTAGACTGATCAATGCTTGTTTGTTTGCAGGTTGATGACATTGCTGGTGTATGCAGACACAATATATTGGGATAGCCCTGGGCGGGATCCGAACCAGGACCGCCGTAGTGGCAGCCAGGAACTCTACCACTGCGCCACGAGTCGTAGTGTGTGAAGAATGTTAAAATGGCAACCACTGATACACAATTACGAGCTTCGAGCTCTCATCGGAAAGATACTAGCTAACGATCCAAGACCATGAAAAAACACGCTACGTAATAACATATGTTCCTTTTTATATGCACAAATTATAACAGCTGCAAATTTGAAAATATTAATTTGTAATATACATATGTAATACATAAATATATATACTTTTTGTATTACATATATTTTTCGTCAACAATCCTGCACTAAAATACTTGTACAATATTATCTTTCTACGATAAATTCACATTTTCTTTGTTTAATGTTCGCTCACGTTTTCTTTGATTACCATCTACTCGCTCAGGAGTACCTACATTGTTTGGTCTCTTATTCTTTCGTGGTTTTTCGAATCGCATGACGAGAATGAAGTATACATAAATGACTATTCCAATTTGTATCTACTGAAGAGGATTGCAGTTTGCAATCGAAATATATAGATTCCCCGTCTCCAGTCCTTTTTTTTTATTCCAACAGTGGTTTCCACGTGATATATATATTCATGTATACACATACACACAAATAATTTTAATTTTCTTAAAGCGATTAATTGACAGCAACTTGTGCGTCTCTTTCAACTCCTACACTAGGTGCATGCAGCTGCCCTGCTGTGCGAAATCGATTTCGGACAATGCACCCCCTACGTTGATGGTGATGGTTGTGTGAAGATGGTGGTAAATTTGGTAGTTCCTGTGTACTCGTCGAAAGTACGATCGAAAGCATTATAGTTAATTTAGGATTGCCTTTGACGTCCCTAAATCATACTTAGCTTTTAGGAACGGCAGGGCATCACTCAGTTTGTCCCTGTCTATATAATTATCGGGGTTTTGGGCTTTTATGGTCCTGGAAAAGGCTTGCGACAGGGTAGACAGAAAGGCACTGTGGGAGGTTTTGTGGATATACGGGATAGGAGGAAAGCTTCTAAGAGCTGTCTAGAGTTTTTATGATAGTAGTAGAGCTTGTGTCAGGATTAGAAATGGAGAGAATGAGTGGTTCGAGGTAAAGGTGGGACTTTGTCAGGGACGCGTTGTCGCCCTGGCTGTTCAGCTTATACATGGATGGGGTGGTGTGAGAGGTAGATGCAAGGGTAGTGGGTCAGGGATTGGAGATGGTTAAAGAAAATGGAGAAAAGTGGGAGGTGAACCAGCTGTTGTTTGCGGACGACACTGCATTTGTGGCAGGATCGGAGGGATTGAGGAAGTTGGTGACGGAGTTTGGGAGAGAGTGTGTGATAGAAGAAAGCTAAAGGTAAATGTGGGTAAAAGTAAGGTGACGAGATGTACAGTGGGTGAAAGTGGCAGTAGACTGGAAGTGAGCATTAAGGGAGAGCAACTGGAGGAAGTGGATAGTTTTGGATACTTGGGCGCAATTGTGGCAGGAAAAGGTGGAGTGAAGGTGGAGGTAAAATGTAGATTGAGAGAAGCGAGTAAATGCCTTGGTGGATTAAAAAGTGTAATGAGAAATAGACATTTGGGAATGGATGCTAAGAGGAGACTGTATGAAGGAGTGATTGTGCCAACAGCACTGTATGGGGCAGAAACATGGAACATAAGAGAGGAAGAGAGGAGTTTGAATGTGTTTGAGATGAGGTGTCTGAGAAATATGATAGGGGTTACTAGGCTAGAGTGAGAAATGAGGTGAGGAGGAGAACAGGGGTGAAAAGGGAGTTGGGTGATAGGGTGGTTGAAAGAGTATTGGGATGGTTTGGACACATGGAAAGAATGAGTGAAGAAAGACTAGTGAAAGAGGTATGGAAGGCAGATGTGGAAGGAGTGAACATAAGGGAGATCCTAGGATGAGGTGGATGGATGGGGTGAAGGGAGCCTTGGGGAAGAGGGGAATATCTGTTGAGGAAGGACAGGAGAGGACAAAGGACAGGGGTGAATGGAGAATGGTTGCATATGGATGATGTTGTGACGCATGAGGTGGAATGGGCGGGTGAGGGGGGTCGCCGATTTAATGAAGTGGCCTTGCCGTGTATGTGCTGTGTCTTGCGACACTGCTTCTGACCCAGGGCAGTGGACAAGGTGCAGGGATGACCCGTCATCCAGGAGGTGCTAAGATAAGAGGGAGGGTGTAGGGGTGTGGAGTGTGTTAAGGGATGGAATGGTTGGGAATGATTTTATGCCTTTTCCTTTTTGGTTACCTCCCTTGGAAGGGGGGGAAAAGCCTTGGTACATGTATGTATAGCATTCCACAGACAAGGAACAATAATACTCAATAGCGTTATTTTTTTTTCGTTTGACCAATCCGCCATACAGGCAGAGTTAACACATGTATATCAAATGGTGTCTGCTGTGCATCTGTTGCACGAGAGACGCTTGTGCCGACGTGCGTGCATTTACCTAGCAGTATTATACGGGAAGAGAGCTATGCTCAGTGTGCACATTGGCCTATGTGCACGAAAAGTTGGGTGTGTTTTTGGAGCAACACACCTCCAAAAAATTGTACAATCTATTTCAAATGTATATGCGCATATCCTTCTCGGTACTGTGGATATATCATTTCATTAATGCCCGTCTTTGAAGAATGTCTGTGATGTTACAAAACAACCACATCTGGGATTTGCCGAATCTGTTGCTTCTTCTGCATTGTTTCAGCACCGATCATTTTCTAACCTGGATGATGTAATTTTCTAATAAATTTCCCCTATGGGGTGGGATATGTATGCCTTGTACATTTTTTCCTGACATGTAAAATAAGCATCTTAAATCATGGCAAACTTGTGGGTATACAGTTCAGTGGGAGTCATATTAAGATGCTTATTACATTAAGTTTCCTTACCCATTATTTAAGTACATACATACATACATATACCAAGGCTTTTTCCCCCTTCCAAGGGAGGTAGCCAAAAAGGGAAAGGCATAAAAACACTCCCACCCATTTCATCCCTAAATACACTCCACACCCCTCCCACCCTTCCTCTCATCTGAGCACCTCCTGGATGACGGGTCATCCCTGCACCCTGCCCACCGCCCTGGGTCAGAAGCAGTGTCGCAAGACACAGTACATCCACAGCAAGGCCGCTTCATTTAATCGGCGACCCCCCCTCTCCGTCCCCCTTTGCATATAAGGAGAGGACGGGGAGAAATCCCTTCGGGCTGCGTCAAAATTTACTCACACATACTACCCCACCCCCCACCCCCCGCCCATTCCTCCTCATGCAGTCACAACATCATCCATATACAACCATTCTCCACTCACCTCTGTCTTCCGTCCTCTCCCTTCCTTCCTCCACATACATTCCCCTCTTCCCCAAAAAACCCCTCACCCCAGCCATCCAACTCATCCTAGGACGTCCCCTCATGTTCACTCCCTCCACATCTGCCTTCCATACCTCTTTTACTAGTCTTTCTTCACTCATTCTTTCCATGTGTCCAAACCATCCTAATATTCTTTCATCAACCCTATCTCCCAAATCCTTTTTCACCCCTGTTCTCCTCCTCACCTCCTCATTTCTCACTCTATCTAGCCTAGTAACCCCCACCATACTTCTCAGACACCTCATCTCAAACACATTCAAACTCCTTCTCTCTTCTTCTCTTATGTTCCACGTTTCTGCCCCATACAATGCTGTTGGCACAATCACTCCTTCATACAGTCTCCTCTTCGCATCCATTCCCAAATGTCTATTTCTCATTACACTCTTTAAACCACCAAGGCATTTACTCGCTTCTCTCAATCTACATTCTACCTCCACCTTCACTCCACCTTTTCCTGCTACACTTGCACCCAAGTATCTAAAACTATCCACTTCCTCCAGTCGCTCTCCCTTAATGTTCACTTCCAGTCTACTGCCACTTTCACCCCTTGTACATCTCATCACCTTACTTTTACCCACATTTATCTTTAGCTTTCTTCTATCACATACTCTCCCAAACTCTGCCACCAGCTTCCTCAATCCCTCCTCTGACCCTGCCACAAGCGCAGTGTCGTCTGCAAACAACAGCTGGCTCACCTCCCACTTTTCTCCATTTTCTTTAACCATCTCCAATCCCTGACTCACTACCCTAGCATTCACCTCTCGCACCACCCCATCCATGTATAAGTTGAACAGCCAGGGCGACATAACACATCCTTGACGAAGTCCCACCTTTACTTCAAACCACTCACTCTCTCCATTTCCAATCCTAACACATGCTCTACTACTCACATAAAAACTCTTGACAGCTCCCAAAAGCTTTCCTCCTATCCCATAAATCTGCATAACCTCCCACAGTGCCTTTCTGTCTACCCTATCATAAGCCTTTTCCAGATCCATAAAAGCCCAAAAAACATCCTTCCCCTTTCCTATAGCTTTCTCACATATCTGTCTTACCACAAAGATCTGATCTACACAACCTCTACCCGTCCTAAATCCACACTGTTCCTCACCAATTACTCCTTCTGTTCCTCTCCTAATCCTCTCAATTAAGATTCTCCCATAAGCCTTCCCTACTACACTCAACAGGCTAATCCCTCTGAAATTACTACATTCACACTTGTCCCCTTTTCCCTTGTAAAGAGGAACTATACAGGCACTATTCCAGTCCTTCGGTACTCTACCCTCTCTCCAGCAAACATTAAATAATCTCACCAACCAGTCCACCATCACTGAACCTCCCTTTTTCAGACATTCTGCATGACATCCATCCAGACCAGGTGCCTTACCTGCTTTCATCATCTTTACAACTGCCTTCACCTCATCCTTCCTTATTTCTCCTCCATTCTCCTCACTCATCACTCTCATTTTCTTCGTATTTCCCACTGCAGCTATCTTTCCCTCCCTATCCTCCTTCACATTCAGCAACTCCCTAAAATATTCTGCCCATCTTCCCCTCACTGCCATCTCTTCCATTATCAACTCTCCATCTGTACCTTTTACCTTTTCTTCCCTACTTGATTCACCTCCTCTTCCTCTCTTAATTTCTTTCCAAAACATCTTTTTATTACTTTCAGAATTTTCTGTCATACTCCTACCCCATTTCACATCTGCTCTCCTCTTTGCCTCCTTTACCTTTTGCTTTACTTCTCTTTTCTTTTCTTTGTACGTCTCATATGACTCCCCTGTCCTCTTTTGTAACCAATCTGTGAATGCTCGCTTCTTCTCTTCTACAACCTTCTTTGTTTCCTCATCCCACCATTCACTACCCTTTCTTCTATTTCCTCCTGTCCTTCTTGTTCCACACACCATCCTTGCACACTTTAAGACTCCCTCCTTGAACCATCCCCATTCCTCCTCCACACCCATCTCTGCTCTATCCTTAACTCCCTCCCACTCCTCCTTCAGCTTCTTTTCGTACTCCTTCTCCTTTTCCTTTTCATTCAAGGAGTTCACTCTAAGAACCTCCCTACCTTTTGTCCCTTTCCTCCTTCTCCATCTATCCTCCACTCTCAACTTACCTTCCACCAAAAAATGATCTGATATTCCCCCACCCTCTCCCCTTAGCACATGTACATCCTTAACTCTTCCTATCATAATCCTATTTACCACTACATAATCCATTAGCGCTCTATCTACCACCCTCTCCCATGTGTACTTATGCTTGACTTTCTTCCGAAACACTGTATTTGCTATCATCAGCTCTCTTTCTAGACACATTTCCACCATCAACTCTCCACTACGATTCTTTCCTGGAACTCCACACTTCCCAACCACTCCATCGATTGGACCATTTCCCACTCTAGCATTAAGGTCTCCCAGTACTATTACATTGACATTTCTTCCTAAACCCTCTATGCACTCATTTAAATCTATCCAAAAGGCCTCCCTTTCTTCTATACTCTTCTCACTGCCCGGCCCATATGCACTTACAAAGACCCACATCTCCTTTCCCAGTTTCACCTTCATCCACATTATCTATTTTCAATGTGGTCATGCAAGATGTAGCCACCACACACAACACCCAATAATAAACTGCCTCACTTGCTCCCAACAGACAGTACAAGGTCTTTTCACTCGGTAATTTAAGGAAGACCAAACCAAAGGCTAAGTAAAGCCTACTGTTGTAATTGTTTTCCTGGCATGGAATCATGGCGGTACACATTAGGACTGACTGGTTTTAAATTTCGGAATTCTTGACCAAGGTAAAAGGGGAACAATTGGATGACAGATGGGACCAAGATGGGTGAATGGCTTGGCTGGCTGCCTCCCATCTAAGGAGTAAACAAAACGATTACTTTTGCTTTAAAAGTTAAAACTAAACATTTCTTGCTGCAACAATCACTTGTGTTTTGTCCTGTGCTAATGTTGAATTATGCTCGACGATGCAGTTTCTTATACAAAGATTCATTGCCACAAATTCACCTATCTCTATATTTGAGGATTCTTTACAGAAGTTTTTTTTTTCTATCTATACAACAGTAGGCTTTTTCTCCCCTTTTCAGAGAGGTGGCCAGCCAATACATGCATCAACCCTTCATCCATTTCCTTTGCATTTGCTCTTAGCGAGTGGATAAAGAGTAATCTGTCCATGCCTGAAGCAATGCCATGAAACTTGGCAGGTCCAACCACTTCATATACATGTCAACCATCCTCGTCTATCTTAAACAAATTTGAAATTGGGAACATAATGTCATTACTATGAACCTGCTTGAAAGGCAGGATTTAAACTGCCTCCACTAATGTAATGCTCTAACCTATGCAATTTGTAGTTTTAACATTCTGTAGGAACAAAAACGGTGACCCTGCAAGATGAATGTCTCATCAGCACTTCCCTCCTGAATCATTCAACTTATCACTTGGTTCTGAAATCCCATCTTAACACGGGCCAAAGACCACCCCTCCCCCTCCCAACCAAACTGACAGCCTGCTATACCCTATGCACTGAGATCTGGCCGTTAGGGCGGAGCACTGGGAGTTCCCCTGTGGTGCCACATATAATTATTCTATAATTGTATTTTATTATATAATTCTATTTTATAATTTTATAATGTTGCCTTATACGATTATATTATAATTTTTTGTCACACACCACCACTGGGATAAAAATCAAAGCAATGTTTTCTATACAAAGGTTTCGTTTCTTTAAGTGAAGATATGGCATATGTGCATGCGAGAGCGACGTTGCCACTACATCTAATCTCTGGCCCCGCCCCCCTCACACTGCATTCAGAAAACATTGCATCCACACGCACGTTCTCGCCATGGATGCCCATATGTGGCAACACCGGGAAATCTCCTAGCCACGCCTTATCGGTCATTTCTCCTTGCGTTGACTATAGCCAGCAACAGATTTGCTAATACAACAGAGCAAAAATTCCAGTTGTTTCCAAACATCTATGAGAGGGTCTGCACAAAACCTGGGCCAATAGATCAATTGATCTAAGAGGACTCAATTACTTTTGATTCTAAATGTAGGACCAGCAGTCTTGTTGTGTACTATCATAGAAATTGGACCCATACACTTACTATTCAAATTAACTCTGTAACAGGAACTTGCTGCCAGACTTCAAATACCCGATGATGATATGGTTTAATGTCACAAAATTCTCCCCTATCACTTGGTAGGACAGTGCCCCAAACAAGGAAAATAAAAGCATAAGTCCACTTAGAAATGTATTAAGAGCTTATCGGTAAGACTTCTGGTATCTAGCACGAGCTCCAGGTCCACCGAACTTCTTGGGTTCACAGCGCCTAGGATCAGCGACCAAGAGTGATCTGTCATAGTTGATCAAGATACCCTTAATTTCCTTTTTGGACGCTTCATCCACATCTGAAATGAACAAAACACACCACCTAAGTCTATGCTTTCCACCATGACAGCCTTAACCATAAGTACACTATGTTAAAAAGACAACTTTGCAGATTCTGAAAGAAATATGTGTCTTAACATTATACAAGCCCTTACTCTAATGCAAACACCTCTTCTATACCAAGTGGCACTTTACCTCACGAAGACTCTCGGCTATTTAATTCACCTCAACTAACACACCTTTATCAATGGGGTTAACTTCCACTTCACACATACACCCAAAATTCTTTGCATAACATACAATACATTCATGTCACTCAAACACATCACAAGCATAAGACCTAAATGCACACCTAGACTTATGTGCTTAAATCAATTGCAGTGGTGAATCATATGGGCACCACATGGATCACCTAACCTCACTAAGACACACCACCAGAACATCCTTCAGACCATACAAAACAAACCCCTAAAGACAATTATAGGCTGCACAAATACAACACCTACAGACCAATTAAACCATGAAACTTGAGTCCTCAAAGGCAAGGATCACCTTGACTTAAGAGGCACATGAACACAGCACACCCACTATACTACATAGCAGAAACCCACACATGCTAAGAAATATCAAGACAACATCCAGATACCTACATCACACACAAATACTCTCCTTTTTCTCCACAACCACTAGACACCAGCCTCCAGAAGCATAGCCATAACCATAAAACTCACTCCTCCAACAAACTTAATCCTCTCTCCACTGAAAGGAGTCCTTTATACACTGGCCAAACTTTGTTGGAGTCACAATCCAGCCCTCCTAAGCTACCAGAAGAGGCTGGATGACAGCATTGCAAACAACCCAGTATTACTTCACCTCGTACTATACAACACATTGTGGAAGACCGCATTGTACACAATCATGCATGCTAACAATATAATAAACACTATAAAGGATTTTTGGGAAAATCTTCAGCAGTGGTGATCCTTAGGGGGGATGGTATTGCTTAGCTAGGCAGTCTACGGAACAACAACAGCAACATCCATTTCAGGCAAAAAATATCTGGTGGAATTGTACAATTCAGTCAACAAATACCTTTGCATACATCATCATCATCATCATGATCATCATCATCAGAAGAAGAAGAAGAAGAAGGAGGAAGAAGAAAAAATAAATAAATAAATAAAAAAACAACAACAGAAGGATGGAGTTAATTTGAGGGGATGACCATGGATCAGACAGATGGATGGGGTGAAAAAGGGCTTTGAGCAAGAAAGGGAGAAGGCAAGGGACAGAGGCAAGTGGAGAATGGCTGTGTATGGATGATACTACAATGAAACCCTAGCCCTAAATGACCATAGTGTTGCAACATGCTCCAGTCTAGGCCTTATTCATGTGACTAACATCTTCTTTTTAACCATTTCTTCGTCTACATAGGCAAAAGCCACCTTTACTGATCTAAGTTGTGTGTGTAAGCAGCTTCAGGTGCCAGGTCCTGCCAGAGAAGTACTCCCATCTCTTGTATTGCTTTCAGCCTGAGCAGTGTGAAAGGGGACAGATGTGCATGAAGCGAGCATGTGATACAACTGCTACTCCCTAATAAGAGGGAAAGACCTTTTGGCAACCAGTCAAGCTACTAATCAAGTGGCATACATCTTTTCACCAACAGTGTTAAGATAAGATTTTTCATGTTTGCCACAGGCTGATTAAGATGCTCTCAGGGGGGGGAGGGAGGGGGGAGAGTTTGAGAGAGATGAAAATGAATAAATAAATATATATATATTATTATAATCAACTTCCAGCAGCCAATACACTTCTTATCTCAATGATCCTTTCATAGTGGCAATGGCATGAGAATAATGTGTGTAGCAGTAGTCTCAAGTGATTAAAATTTTCTTTATTTTCAACAAGATATTTCCCGATGATGAATGTCTACCTTTCGCCATTGCGAATATCTTTCAGTCAGCAGCATTTCTTTTATTCCAATACTAGCACTACTAATTGACCTATCTCTTGCATGCCAAAAAAATCTCTGTAAATATACAATTTCTACGGCAGAATTAACTTGTTTATTTTCCAGCACCTCTAGTATGTATGGTCATCCTGAGTCACACTGCTAGGGACAAAGGCACCTTCTTCACCCTCCTCACCTCCATTTGGAGGCGAGACCCCAAGAGGCTCAGTGACACACCTTCTCCAGACTGAGCTAAGATCCTCTACAGACTCTATTTACAAAATTTCACAATCATGAATCAAACAAGCTTGAGACACAAATGTTATCACAAAAGACATCAGTCCAACCATCCTTCCCAGAGAGATCTACGAAAGAAATTCAGGTCTGCTGCCAGCTGATGCAGGCTTCCAGTCATGGAAACTCAAGGTAACAATTATTAGACTCCCTAACAACCCAAGTAACTAGTTAAAAATGAATAAATGCTTACATTTCTGATAGTAGGCAACCAATGCCTTGGAGATGGCCTGTCTGATGGCATACACCTGGGAGGTGTGACCACCACCCTTCACTCTCACACGAATGCTGACATTTGAGAAGCGATCCTGGAAAGAAAGAAATTTGATAACACCATCCTGCTAGATTAATATGAATGCTTTCATGAAGAAATGGGCGACAGAGAGAAGAAAGAAACAAAATCTGAATATATTTATCTCCTCCCTTCTCAACAGTACTATAAGGTGCAGCACCTACACTGCCAGGAGTGTAGCTGCAGCCAAAACAGTCACCTTTGTTCAAGTGCTTGACTGTTAGGGAAGGTAACAGTTACTGCTGGGAATTGGAGAGAAGTGCAGGATTCGAACCCACAACAGATCAAATACAAGACCAGTATACTTCCACTTAAGCCACCAGTGTGCCAAACAGTATTAGCAAATATATATATATATATTCCAAGTAAGGTGGAAGAGATGAGAACCACAAAGTGAGAAACAGTGTAATATATATCACATTCAACATCAGGTTATGCATAAAACACACAAGGACAATCTCACCTTGCCCAAAAGCAGAATGGGTTCCATCAACTTGAACTGCAAAGTCTTGGGTTCAATCTGTTCAAGGGGACGGCCATTCACCTTGATCAGGCCACGGCCCCTCTTACAGTGGGCCACTGCCGTAGCAGTTTTCTGTGAAAAGGACAGTATACAGTTAGCTTAGATTCATGTGTTTAAGGTCACTACATTAATGAAAACTGCCCCAGATACAACCATGATACCAAGCACCTTCTTCCTAGATACTTAGGGGCCAGACCTGGGTGCCGCCATAGGAGCAATGTTGCTTGATCTACCAATATCATGAAAAATTTCCTTCACCATCTCTAATTCTTGGTGTGATTACATCATGGTTGAGATCCACTATGTAGTTATTCAATATGCAATCAATATATATATATATATTTATACACACACACAGGAACATCTCACTATACAACTGAGTGTTATAAAGTAGGTAAAACAAATGCTCGGTGTATGTGAAAGCCCCAGGCAAAAATTGAGGAGGGGGTTGACAGGGTCCATGAACACAACTCCCATATTTACATGTAAAACCCAAATCAATATATGAATTTTAACATTGTGACCAGTCAGATGGGAACAACTCATTTGTATAGTGAGGTATTCCTGCATATATATATCACAACTAACACCACAGTCGGACGAAAGAAAAAGTTGCGTAAGCGGAACTATATATTTCGATTGCTACCTGCAATCCTCTTTTTCTTTCGTCCGACTGTGGTGTTAGTTGTGATTTACAAATGTGTTACTACATTTCTCACCTGTGATATATATATATATTGGAGTAATTCACAAGGCACACGTGAAAATAATATGCAGAAAAAAACCAGTGTTTTTTTCTGATATATATATATATATATATGTATATATATATATATATACATAATAAAATAGTAGTAGTACATGTTGAAAACTTGTTAACATCAACAGTTTTGCAACTGCCATGAAGGCACTAACTCGGCCTTAACCTTGTGTAACAAGCATGATTTTTTTCCTCTCAAAGCTGACATGTTATGCTGTTATCAAAATACAGCTGCAATTCACTGTGCACATACTGTACATATGACTGTGTCCAATGTGATCTAAGGCTGTGCAGCCTTCAACCATTCCCAAAGAATTTACCAGTCTTCCTTCACTATGTACCAGTCCTGCTACACAAGATTCTAAATAACTAAAAAGATCAATGCCATCTAGCAATTTTCCTTTGTAATAAACATATTACATTGAACTATATGCATGTTCAGTGTGTGTGTATGTATATACATACAGGGGTGTAGTGTCAATTTTATACATACATATACCAAGGCTTTTTCCCCCTTACAAGGGAGGTAGCCAAAAAGGAGAAGGCATAAAATCATTCCCCATTCCATCCCTAAATACACTCCACACCCTCCACCTTCCCATTAAGCCCCCAAAAAATAATTTTGTCCCTTTGAAATATGTAAGTAAATCCAAGAAAAAGGATGATAAAAAGAAGAAATTCAAAGGTTACCAGATTGGTGCCTTTGCGAGCTACAGCAGCACTGTGCCCCTATGTATTACACACACTCCATGTATCAGCCCCATACTAGCTCAACTTCAATTGGACATTAGGAAAGAGGTCCTGAAGGAACCAAAAAAAGGCCGATCCTTGCTCTCCTTCCCTATGCACTACCCACATCCTCATTGTGCCTTAAAGGTCTGGACAAATGACCTTTGAAAACACTTGGATGGAGTTCTGGTTGTGCAGGAAGGTGTTCTGGCTATCTTGAACTCGACTCAAATTTCTGCCAAGTATCCACAAAGCCAAATTTTATTTCAAGTTATTGGGTTTTTCACTATTTTTGATGTACTAGCTTGTGAAAGGTGTGACTTGTCATCTAGAAACTGCTCCCTTTTCTACTACTTTCAATGGGTTGTGGAAAAACCGAAACAGACATAATTTGGCAAAGTTGGAATGGATAAAAGGGTTTTCAAATGTGACCCCTTAAAATAATATAATTAAGCTCTCTGGATAAAGGCATTTGGAATTAAATTATATTAATTCCATAGACACAAGGAATGGCTATACTACCCACGGTAGAAAATACTCAAAAATATACTTTCTCTAGCCTCTCCTGTGTACCTCCCCTCCTGCTACAAAAGATTCCAAAATACTTAAAACTATACATGCCTTCTAGCATATTTCCTCCATATCCATAAGCATACATCTAATTGTGAGCACATTTGTATTTACCTAGCTGTACCTTACAGGAAAGGGAGTTATGCTCATGGTGCCATCTTTGTATCTTGCCATATCTAGTTTTCTCTTAAATTCTTGTGCTGTTTTTGCACACACACACACACTGTTGTTTCATCTAATATGTTCCATACATCCACTATGTGGGGAAAATTGATCTTTCAGTTCTCTTTTATAACTGTCCTTTTTGAGCATCTTTCTATGTCTTGAGTTTCTCTTATCCCAATTTAGTAAGTCTTCTCTATCAAGGACTCCCATGCCTTTCAGAATTCTGTAGATGATCAAGAAGTCACCCCTCTCTCTTCTTTGCTCCAGAGTCAGCAACTCCAAATTCAACATTCTTCAAACAAGTTTTGATAGTGTTGGGGCCCATCTTCATAGTTGCTCTCTGGATTCTCTCAATCTTCTTTATATTCTCTTTTGTACTGGGTGACCATAGTGTCATTGCATACTCCAATTTAGGCATTATCAGTGTGACTATTTTCTTTACCATTTCTTCTCCCAAGTAAAAGCCACTTTCATCAATCTTAGCAAGTTATAGGTTTTACCGACAATTTTGTTTATGTTTGTCAGGGGACATATCTTTTGTGATGATCACACCCATGTCTTTTTCAGATCCCACTTTTATTATTTTTTTTTTTTTTTGCCTATTTTATAGTCCTATTTTATACTTTATCCAAATTCCATTATGCTACATTTCTGAATGTTGAATTCCACTTCTGACTTCATTCCCAAACCATGTTCAGGCCTCTCTTTAGTGAGTCACAGTCTGTTTCAGTACTCACCTTCTTTAACATTTTTGCATCATCTCCAAAGAAGCTTGTGTAACATTCCACACCCTCATCAATGTCAATTCACATAAATGGCAAACACTACTGGAGCCAACACGGATCTTTGTGAAACTTCACTAATTACCTCTTCCAAAGTAGAAGTCTTATCTCTGAGCACTAGCCTAATTTTTCTTCCATGCAAAAAGTCCTCCATCCATTTCAAGGTTTTACCTTGTATTCCTCCTATGGTTTCCAGATTTCTTAATTTCTTTCTTTTTTTTTGTGAGGGACTTTATCAAAAGCTTTTTGTAGATCTAGGAAAGCACAATCGGCCCATCTGTCCCTTTCTTGTATTATGTCTAGTAGTCTCGAGTAAAAACAGATCAAATTAGTGGTACGTGATCTTCCCTGTCTAAATCAGAATTCTCTGTTTCAGTATATTATCCTCCAAACGTTTTAACTTTTTCAGATTTTAGCTATTGTGCTTGTCAGGGAAACCAGTCTATTTTGTTGGGCCTTTTTTATTTCCTCCTTTATAAATTGGAACAGCAGCATTTTTCCAATCTCTGGCACTTTTTCTTCTTTGAGCGAGCAACTTATTATGTTGTATATTTTGCCTGATAGTTCTTCTTCACCTTCATTAAATATCCAATTTGTTATTCCATCTGAGCCATGTCATTTCCTGACATCAAGGTTTGTTATTTGATCAATTATTTCTTTCCATGTTACTAATATTTCCTTCATGGTGTGTGTGTGTGCGTTAACTTCTCTCCCTTCATTCCGATGTTGTATTTTTTTCTAGTGAAAACCAACTTGAAGTGCTTGCACATGACTTCACCCATTTTGTTATCTTCTGTGTATTTTGTATTACCCATAGCTTCCCTATTTCCTGTTTGTTTTTTTAGTTTCCTATTTACATGTCTATAGAATAGCTTTGGCTGATTCTTACATTTTTCTATAATGTCTTTCTCAGTTACACTTTTCTTCCCTACATAATTGTTCCTTTAACATATAATTGCCATTTTCTAGGTTTCCAGTCTTTTCTCCATAGCTTCCAAGCTTTGTACCTTCTATCTTTTGCTTCACTGCACCTTCTATACCAGAAATTAATCCCAGCTCGCTTTAAGACCCCCCCCCCCCCCAAGTTTCTCGGTCTGTTTTACCATATATCAGTCTTCCTTTTCTGTGTTTCTCATTTCTCTTTATATATTTCCACCTTTAATTCTAACTTGAGTAGTATGTATTCACTTCACAACTGGTGTCTTGTATTCAATCTTGTGCGTGTGTGTGTGTGTATACACATACACGTGGGTGTAGAGGCAATTTTTAAGGTGCTGGAGTTCTGGGGGTACATTCAGGCCACCAAAATTTTATTTTGCCCCTAATCTTTGCAATATATCACTAAATGCAAGGAAATGGAACACCACTCACTTGCAGAGGTGCCAGAGTCTCTGCAAGCTACAGCAGCACTGTGCCCCTATGTATTACACACGCTCCATGTATCAGCCCCATACTAGCTCAACTTCAATTGGACATTAGGAAAGAGGTCCTGAAGGAACCAAAAAAAGGCCGATCCTTGCTCTCCTTCCCTATGCACTACCCACATCCTCATTGTGCCTTAAAGGTCTGGACAAATGACCTTTGAAAACACTTGGATGGAGTTCTGATTGTGCAGGAAGGTGTTCTGGCTTTCTTGAACTCACTCAAATTTCTGCCAAGTATCCACAAAGCCAAATTTTATTTCAAGTTATTGGGGTTTTCACTATTTTTGATGTACTAGCTTGTGAAAGGTGTGACTTGTCATCTAGAAACTGTTCCCTTTTCTACTATTTTCAATGGGTTGTAGAAAAACACAGACAGAATCTGGCAAAGTTGGGATAGATAAAAGGGTTTTCAAATGTGACCCCTCAAAATAATAAAATCAAGCTCTCTGGATAAAGGCATTTGGAATTCAATTGTATTAATTCCATAGATACAAGGAATAGCTATGCTACCCATGGTAGAAAATACCCAAAAATATACTTCCAGCCGTGCAGGGGGGGAAAAAGCCTTTGGTATATGTATATATGTAGTACATTTCCCCATAGGTTGTCTCCACCCTTCACTGTCATCTCTTCCCAGCAGATTTCTTTACAATTGATGTCACCCATTATAACTATTCTTCCTCCATCTTCCATTATATTATTCAGTGTTATCCTTGTGTCTTCAATCATATTTTTGTGTTCTCTCTTCCCATGAAGTAGTTTTAGGAGGCACATAATTTACTACAAACTTCCTGCTCTTCCCATCCCTGTCCTCCACTACCATCATCTCTACTCTATTCTTTCCATGTGACATTCCTCACATTTATATCCTTCTTAGTCAGGAACACTCCACCCGTTTCTAATCCAATAATTATATGCATCATGTCCTACACTGTTGGGTGGTAGTGGACCTTTCAATTTTGTCTCTACAATTCCCATTATGTCCGGCTTTTTCCATCAGGTAATCATTCAGATCGCTTAAGCCTGTTAAGCCATCTATATTTGTGGAAGACACTTAATTTTCTGCTACTTCCATCGATTTTCTGTTTTTCTCTTCTATGAACCATTTCCTCACTTTCATATTCACTACTCTCCAAAAGAATTTTTCTGAATGTTCTTTTCTTGTTTTTTCCTTAGCTTCTAGTGTTTTTCTTCTCATCCTCTCTTTCCTCTTTATTCATTTCTCTTCTAATCAATACCTGTTTATACTCATCACTTTTTGCTACTTTCCCTGTTTTGCCAAGATATTCTCTGCTGTTGTTTTTGACCTGAATTGTGACCCTTAATTGGCCTTGTCTTATCTGTATTGTATTTCCCTATTCTATATATATATTTTTAATTTCTTTCCTCGTTCTTGTTCCACTTGAACTACTAGTCTTGTATACATTTTCCTTCTCTTTTATTCTTGTTTGCTATGGACTCTCTATTCTCTTTATCATTCTTCTTTAATTCATTCTTTAATTCATCTTTTACTTCTTTTAACTGTATTTCTAATCCTTCTATTTCTTCATTCAGGTTTTGGTTCTCCTTTAGTTCTTCCTATTTATCAACTGCATAATCTGAGTAAGTTGACTGAACCTTAACTCCCAGTGTTCAACCATTTTCTCTAGACTTGATAATCGGGGTAAGGTTGGCATCCCCTCCATCATTAAATTTGTGGAAATTATTATCCCCACTTTCTATTGTGTTGTTCTTATCCATATTTCTAATGCCAGTGCCTTTACTGATATTTTCGACTTCACCTGCGTCGTCTGCAGCCCTCTTGTTGACATTTCTTCTGATGTTCGGGAGAGCCCGTTCGCCTCCTTCCTCATTTCAGTCCATTTTCCTCAGTAATCCCTCCCTTTCTCCTTTTTCTTCACCTTCCCACTACACCATGAGCTTTCCCCTTCCCTATTAATACAACAGAGGTACTCCATTATTGAGGAAGACAAAATTTGAAGTTTTTCTCGAGTTCCAAACTTCGCTGTCACTTCGACAGGCGTGTGTGTGTGTGCACACAGGGGCGTAGTGGCAATTTTTAAGGTGCTGGAGTTCTTAGGGTACCAATCAAGCCCCCCAAAATTAATTTTGCCCCTAATCTTTGCAATATATCACCAAGTCCAGGAAAATGGAAAAATAGAAACACCACTCACTTGCAGAGGCGCCAGAGTGGTGCCTCTGCGAGCTACAGCAGCACTATGACCCTACGTATTACATACACTCCATGTATCAGCCCCTACTAGCTCAACTTCAATTGGACATTAGGAAAGAGGTCCTGAAGGAACCAAAAAAAGGCCGATCCTTGCTCTCCTTCCCTATGCACTACCCACATCCTCATTGTGCCTTAAAGGTCTGGACAAATGACCTTTGAAAACACTTGGATGGAGTTCTGGTTGTGCAGGAAGGTGTTCTGACCATCCTGAACCCATATCAAAATTTCTGCTGGGCATTCACTCGAGCACTGATGTAACCTTCTATCAACATCAAATGATGCACTGCCTTCAAACCGTTCCCCAACAGTGTCGAGGCCATCCTGTCATCTTCGCAATTCTATTCCAGTATTCTGGCAAACACACTTTCTTTTTTGCATTTGAAAGATCTATTTTTTTTCTTATACGGATTATGTTAGATAATTTATGTTACATTTACTTGGGCATTACTGAACATGTTTCATGTTGACATCGGTACTTGCACGATTCTGGAATTTCACCTTTTCCACATATCCCCAAATACCCATTTCACATGACATTACCGGTTTTCTTCACACGCAATTCCAAATACTTAAAACTATCAATTTCTTCTAGCATCTCTCTAATATGTGGTTGTGTGTATGCACATGAATATATAATCATATACATACACACTTCATGTATCAACCCCTACTAGCTCAACTTCAATTGGACATTAGAAAAGAGGTCCTGAAGGAACCCAAAAAAAGCCGATCCTTGCTCTCCTTCCCTATGCACTACCCACATCCTCATTGTGCCTTAAAGGTCTGGACAAATGACTTTTGAAAACACTTGGATGGAGTTCTGGTTGTGCAGGAAGGTGTTCTGACCATCCTGAACACATATCAAAAATTCTGCTGGGCATTCACTCGAGCACTGATGTAACCTTCTATCAACACCAAATGATGCACTGCCTTCAAACCATTTCCCAACAGTGTCAAGGCCATCCAGTCCTCTTCGCAATTCTATTCCAGTATTTTGGCAAACACACTTTTCTTTTTTGCATTTGAAAGATATTTTTTTTTCTACGGGTTATGTTAGGTAAGTTATGTTACATTTAGTTACTGTACATATTTTATGTTGACATCTGTACTTGCATGATTCTGGAATTTCACCTTTTCCACATATCCCCAAATACCCATTTCACATGACATTACCCGTTTCCTTCACATGCTATTCCAAATACTTAAAACTATCAATTTCTTCTGGCATCTAATATGTGGTTGTGTGTATGCACATGAATATATAATCATACACATACACACTTAATGTATCAGCCCCTACTAGCTCAACTTCAATTGGACATTAGAAAAGAGGTCCTGAAGGAACCCAAAAAAAGCCGACCATTGATCTCCTTCCCTATGCACTACCCACACCCTCATTGTGCCTTAAAGATCTGGACAAATGACTTTTGAAAACACTTGGATGGAGTTCTGGTTGTGCAGGAAGGTGTTCTGACCATCCTGAACCCATATCAAAAATTCTGCTGGGCATTCACTCGAGCACTGATGTAACCTTCTATCAACACCAAATGATGCACTGCCTTCAAACCGTTCCCCAACAGTGTCGAGGCCATCCTGTCCTCTTCGCAATTCTATTCCAGTATTTTGGCAAACACACTTTTCTTTTTGCATTTGAAAGACCTATTTTTTTTCTACGGGTTATGTTAGGTAAGTTATGTTACATTTACTTGGGCATTACTGAACATGTTTTATGTTGACATCGATACTTGCATGATTCTGGAATTTCACCTTTTCCACATATCCCCAAATACCCATTTCACATGACATTACCTGTTTCCTTCACATGCAATTCCAAATACTTAAAACTATCAATTTCTTCTAGCATCTCTCTAATATGTGGTTGTGTGTATGCACATGAATATATAATCATATACATACACACTTCATGTATCAGCCCCTACTAGCTCAACTTCAATAGGACATTAGAAAAGAGGTCCTGAAGGAACCCAAAAAAAGCCGACCATTGATCTCCTTCCCTATGCACTACCCACATCCTCATTGTGCCTTAAAGGTCTGGACAAATGACCTTTGAAAACACTTGGATGGAGTTCTGGTTGTGCAGGAAGGTGTTCTGGCTATCCTGAAACAAAGTTCCATGAAGCAAATCTATTTGGCATTCATGAAATTCAAATGTATATAAAGTTATCAGGCTTTTCATTACCTATCTTGTACAAACTGGTTAGAGGTACAACTTGACATCTGTCATGTTACTAGAACAGCCACATGGCTAGATTGCCCATGGTAATATGACAAAATATCAGTCAAATGTTGACTGTTCCTGAACAATAAACAATATTAGAGGTTATATATTCCCAGCACAGTGTTCCTAACTTGCTCTTAGTCTGACATTGTATTTCTTTCCATTAAACTTCATCACTACAAACTCACCACCCCATTTCCAAGAAGTGGGAAGTGAGAAACCCCTGTAAGGCAAGTCCTGTCTGTTGCGGCAAGATGCAGTTTTTAGGCCAACATTTGGGTGGTATCCCCACCTGGTCAAGAATATCAGGAACCAATGCAAGAAGCATGCAGCAGATCCTGGGACCCACTCATGAGTACACGGTATCCACTGGATTCCTGTGTGGTCCCACTACAAAGAATCACCACACAAATATTCTGACCCCATACTAATGACAAAATGTGAACGATTTCACAAGATAGCCAGAGTTAGGATACCTGGATGTCAGAACAAAGGGCAAGTAGGTCACACTTTCTACATCAAACAAAAGAATCTGCAAAGACCTCTGCAACCTTGGGAACACCCAGTGTTCCTAAACATGCAGGTTTAGACTTTCTGATAATATACTGTAATTAAATGGCACCATGCAAACAATAATAGAAATATGCCTGTTACTTCAGATTAGGATAGGAAAGATGAAGGACCCTCAGGAGACATGACAAATATTCAAAATCCTGAAGGGTATGGATAAGGTTTACTGTGATGAATACCTACAGTTGGTTACCCAAGACTGCCACCCAGAAGCAAGAGGCCTCAAATTAATGAACCGCACCAATGAACAGTTAAGAGTTACGAGTTTTTCAGTTCAAGGGTCGTGAATGGAAGAGTCACTGAAAATGTAATTAGCAGCACAGGTATCGATATATTTAAAAAGAGATATCAGCTGGAGACTGAAAGACAATTGAGAAGAGGCACCTCTTATGAACTTCAAGCTCTCACTAAGGTAAGCAGTGCAAAATATTGAGAGTGATGCTAATGTGTGTAATCTTCAAAGTGACAATACCCTGACCTTCCTTTACCCTCTGCACATTGAAATCATGCAACACCAAAACAATAAATAAACGGTGACAGCAGAGGTCAAAGATGACAATGACCCTGATGACCTCTACAACTACAGGTACCACATTACTAAATGCAGGTAAGGTTAGGTTAATTGGTAAGAATAGACAAATTCATCATACAAGAATTTAAGGGATAAAATGTTTATGAAAATTTTGTGCTCGAACCTAGGTAATTAGGTAAATGTTCAGATGTGTACATGTACACGATATAGCGTTAGAAAATTAATTTCAATTTTGTAAATGATAATGTTTCAACACAATATGCAAATTACTTGGCAGGAGGGTAAAAAAAAAAAAAAAAAATTCTGCCGGATGAATGGTACACCATATTTATTATGATAAATGCCGTCGAAGAAATGAAAGTATGATAAATTTGTCTAACCTAACATGCATTCAGTAAATTGGCACCTAAATCTAAGGTCATCCGGATTGTTGTCGTCACAGATGTTGGCGGTCTATTCAATCACTGATTGCAAGGTACATAGGTTCTCATGGCTTGAAGGAATGCATGGATTTCAGCTCCATAGCATTCCTTCAAGATTATATACCTCGCAAGGTACTGGGCCAGGCAGACACTTGACAAACGACATGATGGCATCCCAATCCTATGCTAGCGACTTAGTTTATTTGTATATTTGCTTGTAGCAAGGTATTTTTTACTTTTATTTCCGCCAAGAAAATCGCATTATATGTTCATGTATTATAATTTACAAAATGAATGTTTAATTTTCTAACGTTATATTGCGTCCATGTACACAACTAAACAAGTACTGATAATCTCCTCTGCACTTCCATTCCTTACCATCCTAGCAATGAAACCTAATGCTAGCTAGGTCAACATGAAAATGAAATTCCTGATATTTGAGCTGAAGTAGTTCTCATGGGATGCAAAAAGTCGCTATGAGTATATTGCAATTTGAATTATCCATCTAGCTGTCCGAGTTCTCGAGATATTTCATTTTGAATGGAATTAAATCGGGCCTATTTTTTCCCAGAAAATTGGGCCGAAACGTGCGGTCTGACTAATCGCCGATCAAACGTAAACAATGACGGTTTTTACTGACAGGCACAATTTTATATAAGAATTTAATATATGGTTGCATTATTTGACCTATTTTCTATAAGATGTGTGATTTCCATGTAATTTGATCATAGAATTACGTTTCTATCCTTTGCAAAATTACCCACCACAGCCACGAATACCGTCAAATTACATTAAAATCACACATTTTAAAGAAAATAGTTTGAATAATTCAACTATATGCAAGCTATTACACTAATAGCACAATAGTAACAAACTTAATAGTGTAGTTTGATCCATACCACCAGTGATCATAGCGGGCAGGACGAATCGTAGCTGTGGTCCGTAATATTACGGAGGATAATAACGTAACTTCTCTTTGATCAAATTACATGAAAATCACACATTTTAAAGAAAATAGTTCAAATAATTCAACTATAAGTCTATTACACTAATAACATAATAGTAAGAAACTTAATAGAGTGAAGTTTGATAAGATGGCGGGATGGATGTTGATGTTATCCGATAATCCGACCCGATAGAATAAAAAACTAATTAGTACCACCGATTTCTCAGCTCTACCGTATCACGCTGCCTTTATTTTAGTATAAGAATAATACGCGAGACTTGTAGTTTTCGTTATTTTTGGTTAGTTGCCCGCACTCTGAATATATTTAGCTCATTTTTTACGCTGAAACATAAACCAATTTTCTATATACTGCTGAATGCAAGCCGCCATGTTTATCTTATGTTTTTATGTAACGACATGTAACTGATGATGTAATTGTTTGAAATTTACTACGATCGTAGTAAATACACTCGTATAACATTTGTATGAATGAAATATCCGGCGGTATGTAAATTTGGCCGTTTGCATGGCGTGCGCATAAAATGACGCGCTATTGGGCTCCTCATCGCCGGTGGCGCCTCTGGTGGTGTTTGACCTACCTACTAATGCTCTATTAGCTTTATTCCCTTCAACAGTTTCCATATAGCAAGGAAGTTGACCTTAAATCAATATTTCACAAATCTGTGTTCCACACAACTGCAACCACACATCACATATTACTATTCCCCCAACATTTATAAGCCATGACTCATAAACCATCAATATGAGACATGCTGAAATAAATGCACGAATGCCTATTTCTTTCCGGGATCAATAGTTAAGCAAGCAAGGAAATATGCTACCAGTACAGATGTCCGATTCAAATGTGATTAAATTGAAATAGACATTCCCAACAGGCTGTAAAATTCAAGAAACATGCAAGCATGGACATTTACCATGAATCATTATTTGTCCAATTGCTTCCAAGCTAACAATCCCAAATAAAAAGTAGACCTTTCAAATGCTAAAAATGTATTTGAAAAATTCTTTGGTGTGTTACTGGATCAGAACCGAACAAGATGTTCGGTTCCAATGTTTACTTCCAACACCTCCAACCTATACCGGCATATTGTCATCAAATTATCTAAATACACGTGAAATATTGTAGGAAACATATAACCTCAATCCTAGAAGTGTATTAACTTGGAAATTTAGCTATAGAATTCATGCTTTGATTCAAGACTTGTAAACATTACTGTCAACAACGTGGTTCCAGTGTGCGCTATCATTGCTTACCTTTCTTCCATACACCTGAACTGACTGGATACTCTCCTTTGTGGCCATCTGTAATAATTTTTGGAGTATTGAGCTTATTGTTTTATAAGTATAATTAATATAAGCACTATATTATTAAGCAAATCTGTTCTTTTCCTCGAAGATCACAACATTTACTCCTCTACCCACCGTGCTCTACTTGAGAAGGGAAGTAGCAAAGCAAACGTAAATCCACATTTATTAAAACATTTGAAATGACCACATATAAATTTAGATTTATAAATGTTATGTAGTTTTCATTGCAATATATATTATTGAATATCAGAATGTTAAACACTTCAGATTTAAACAAGGAATTGTTCATAATCTGAAAAATATTTTGTGGAGGAGCATCTTATGACACGGAACTGGCTAAAGCAAAATTATAAATACAAGAGAACTATAATTAAAAATTGTGTATATTTACCAAAATTATAGGATGGGATAATATACACTGAACTGTTGTTTTATGGAGTTCCAATGGTGACTGAAATAAAGTTCTTCAGAAAAATATCTGACGAGACAAATTACTTCCAGCAGTATCATAGTATGAATCAAATATCGCAAAAAAAAAGTCAAATATACTAACCTCTAGCAAGACCTTATATTACCAATTTATTCTAGCTAAACCAAGTGTGGTGCCAGAATGACGACTACGATAATATTATTAGTGAATGGGCATTAATCCCACTACTGTTATACCAAATATGTAGTGTCATTCTCGAGCACCACGTATGAGGAAGACAATTAGTCAAATATATACAAAGTTGGTTGAGATTATTTTGATTAGTAACGCTGCCACCATCCCAACCACTACATATATTAGAAACGTGGTAACTCGTGACCAACAACGATTTTATTCCATTCTTCCCCTTTTTGGCCGTTTTTGTGTTACTTATATGTGCGAAATCCAGGTTAGGTGAATTAAAGGAAATATCAAATTTACAACTAGTGAATCTACTGATCTATGATATAAATTAACCTACTTAACTGTACTCAAAATAAAATGAACATTGTGCGTAATAAGCAGAGCAAGGACTACCAATTGACATTCGGTAGTCGGTAGATCGGTCTACCGGCGGTAGATTTCTGCTACCGATACCGATCATTCGGTATTTTGAAGAAACTACCGAATACCGCTATCGATTGCATGATTGGCAGTCAATCGGTATCGGTAGATTGAAAAAGCGAGCGCGGGACTTTTTTGTTAAGACTTAAGAGAAGACGACCCCGGCAAAATGAAACGGACAAGTTTCAACACGTTCGAGCGCATCTATGGGAAGCAGTATGCTGTATTGTCTAGTTTGTATAAATTTAACTTTTTCAGTTTGATGTTTATTTTTTGAGAGAGAAATTCATAAGTTATGTATTTTTGAACTTAAATAAAGTATTAAAAGACTCTAATTTACTTCTATTCTTAAGTTAACCTAAATATGAGAGAAATAACTTAAAAAGTGTGTTATGGGCCTTTAAAAGCATTTTTTATTATATATAGAGCTTTTTTAATCTACCGATACCGAATCTACCGAATACCGCCTTCAATCGGTAGATTTCTGAAAATCTACCGATACCGATTGGACGCGGCTCGCTACCGACTACCGATACCGGTGGTAGATTTTTTCTACAGAATCCCAGCTCTGGTAATAAGTATTTACTATCATGGTAGACATAAGCGTAGAACGTAGAAATATAACGCTACCACGGCGTACAAGAACATTCGTCTCTTTTCCTTTGAGATTCCTATCCAATTATGTTCTGATTTAAACTGAAAAAAATCAAACCTTACCCTGGATTATTATTCATGAACAATGTATGAGGTAGCGGGAAAAGGGGGTATAAATTCTAAAGTTAGCAGACCGTCTGCTAACTTTAGATCTTTATTCAGTCCGTGGCAGATTAATCAGGGCAGATCCCATAAAATGTTGGAGAATTTTCCACGAACAGTCTTCTATTTCACTCTAAGATATATTTTCCTTATTTCCAACAACACACACCAGGGGTCACATATTTAAGCTAGCCAAACCCCATACATCTCTAGAGGGCAGACGCAGATTTTTTAGGAATGGTGTTAACCAGTACCATGCCGGTCCCAAGCCCGGACAAAAGAGGAGGGTTGCTGTGACAGGTCTAGCAAACTGGCAGTGTAAAACATTTTTTGCTCGAGAAACGCATAGGCAGCCTCGGAACAGACGGATACACAAGTTGAGGGCACAGAAAGAAAATGGACAAAGGACACGGAATACTCTCAAAATCGCAACAATCAACGTTTCTACACTACGCGGGAAAGAAGAAGAATTAGTAACTTTAATGGAGGAAAGGAAGATAACAATACTTGGACTTTGTGAAACCTGTTGGAGTGGATCTGGAAGAAGAGTGCTCCATCATGATTTTCAATTAATTCATAGTGGAGGTAATGTAAATAAACATGGTGTGGCAATCCTCATCTCACCAAACATCGTAGATAGAATAAAATGCACAAATCAAATCAATGAACGCATTGTAAGCGTCTCCTTGAAAATGGACAAAGGAGTTCTGAAAATAATACAAGTATACGCACCCCAACAAGGAAGGACAGCTCCGGAGAAAGAGTTCTACCAGACATTACAAGATGAGATGGACTTAACGAGCGGAGACACCGTTTTCATGGGTGACTTAAATGGCCACGTCGGGGTGGACAGAGACGGATATAACAATGTTGTGGGCGCTTTTGGGATTGGAGATAGAAATAGAGAATGGGAAAGACTACTTGATTTCTGTGTTTTGAACAATCTTGCTATAATGAACACAAAGACGAGCACAAGTGGACATGGTATCGCTGGAATTATGAGACAGGAATATACCTGTAGATCAATGATTGATATGATAATAACCAATAATAAAACTATCTTCAACGATGTCAGGTCGATACTTTCATGTGACTCCGATCACAGAATGGTAATAGGAAAAATAAACTTCATACAACCTAAAAGTGTCAAAGGACCAATACGAAAACGTTTTGCAACTGAAAAGTTAAGCGACCCAGAAGTTGCATTACAACTTGTCCAAAAAGTGGAAGAGAATTACATAGAACCTGAAACATAAGATATAAAAGTTGAATGGTATAAGTTCAGAGATGGCATAGAGAAAACATGTGAAGATGTAAAAGAGGCGGTAAGACGGAAAAATAAAGCCTTTAGAATTTGGATGAAGACAAGAAGGCCTCAGGATAGGCAAGAATATGTCTTAAGGAGAAATGAAGCAGAGACTATAAAAAGAAAAGCAAAGGAAAACAGCTGGTTAAAGATTGGAGAAGATCTTGAAAGAGATATGAATGGGACAAGGAAACTAATATTTAGTCTTGCAAAGTCGTATAGGAAAGGAAATACGGTACCAACCCATTCTATAAGAGACAAGGATGATAATCTATTAATAGAATCACAAGAAATTAGTCAAAGATGGACAGAGTATTTTGAGGATCTGTTGAACTTCACAGGACAAGATGAAGATGAAAGAGAGTACAGCCCAGAATATATGAGGGAAAGAGAAGTGGAAGACACAGGAAGAAATGAATGGAAAATAACAAAAGCAGAATTGAGAGTAGCCGTAGAAAGGATGAAAAATGGGAAAGCACCAGGAGAGGATGAAATTTCAACAGAAATTATAAAGAAAATGGGAAACACCGGACTAGAGTGGATGTTAGAAGTGATAAATATAGCATGGAGAAATAAACAGGTCCCAGATGATTGGACAAAAGCAGTGATATGTCCAATACACAAAAAAGGTGATAAAACAAACTGTGGAAACTATAGAGGCATCTCTCTACTATCACACACAGGAAAGATCTATGAAAGAATTTTGGAAAAACGATTAAGAAACATAGTTGAACATAGAATAAAAAGAATCTCAGAGTGGTTTTAGGCCAGGACGAGGAACAATCGACAATATCTTTACTCTAAAAATCTTAATGGAAAAATGTTGGGAGTGAGACAGACATAAATGTCTTGGGTTTATTGACCTTCAGAAGTCTTTCGATAGAGTACCAAGAGATCAGTTATGGCAAGCTATTGAACACGATGAATACGAGGTACCAGTGAGTCTAATAAAAGCTATTAAGAGTTTATATGAAAATAGTGAAAGTAGAGTAAAGACAGAAAAGAGATGGTAAGTGGTTTAGGGTCAAGTGTGAAGTAAGACAAGGCGGAGTGCTGTCTCCATTATTGTTTATAATGTACATGGATAGGATAATTAAGGATATTGAAGGAGAGAGAAATATGAACCCACTGGTGCTTGCGTATGCTGACGATATAGCTATAGCTGCAAACAGTTGGGAAGATCTACAAACTGAAATGGACAAATGGAATGATGTGCTAAAACAATACAGGATGCAGATGAATGTTACAAAAACGGAAGTAATGTGTCTCAACAGAAGGCGAGTTGAGGGAAGAATCGAAGTTGAAGGACAACAATTAAAACAGGTCGAACATTTTAAGTATTTGGGAGTGGAATTCAGTGATAATAACCAGCAGGAGACTGAAATAAACAGCAGGATTACAAAATATAACAACACCCTAAATATTTTGTACCCACTATTAAAAGAAAAAAGCATCCCACTTCAATGCAAGAAGACAATTTATGTCTCAGTGTTAAGACCGGTGTTAACATACAGCAGTGAAGCCTGGTCCCTAAACACCAAATTAAAATGTCGCATTCAAACAGCCGAAATGAGAGCCCTTAGGATAATAAGAGGAGTGACAAGACGCGATAGATTAAGGAATGAGCGGATAAGACAGGAAATAGGAGTGATGTCAGTGTTGGATTTAATAGAAGAGTGGAAGATGAGGTGGTTTGGACACGTTATGAGAATGGAAGATTGGAGGTACCCAAGACAAATGCTGGAATGGGTACCCACAGGTAGAAGACCTGTAGGGAGACCCAGGACCAGATGGATTAAAGGTGTTGAAGAAGCATTAGAAAGAAGAGACACAAACTTACCAGAAGTGAAAGAAAAAGAGACCTACGAGGATAGAGACGCATGGAGAAGTCTAGTGAAGAGCTGCCGCTGACAGGATTATTCCTACCAGGCGTAGGGTGAGAAAGGTGAGAAAGATGTATTGACCTCTGGAACTCCCTGTCTGATGATGCTGTTAGCTGTGACTCAATTACATCTTTCAAAAAACACCTTCACATACAGTTGGACCAAACACTTTTTGAATATGTTGATTAATCATTATTCAGATATTCCTTCCTAGCTGTCTACTTTCTGTGCACATGGCACACAACTCAGCCTTTTACCCTGTACTTTTCTATTCTAATGTATATTGAACAAGGGCTGGCGTGCCAGCAAGATGTGGGCTATCCCTGTGTACCCAAAGCTTATCTCCCTCGAGCAGTATGCTGGTCTAGAACAGGGTGGCCTGTAGCGAAGTAGATGCAATCCTGTCAGCGATGTGGATTATATCAAAATTCACTCTTTTCAAAATTTTCTGATTTATTAATAAAGTTCAACACATAATTATAACACAGTTCTGTACACAATTGATCACTAGGGCACGTCACACACCGACCTGCTGCTGGACCCGTGCACTGCGGTTTTGTCCTCCGGAAATGCTGAGTCTGCTGAATTTTGAGGTGCTCTCAGTCACCTTGTCAAGATTTTTAGTCGGAATGTTTGGCCCTTTACAAGTTTGTTCTTGGTTCATAATTACTACCTATATCCCATTCTACAATACATAATATATCCAGGGGGGAAGGGTTGATTACTATTGTGTTGCCGTGTGTTATTCCGAATTGGCGATTGACTGCATTTATCGTGTGCGTTCGTGTGTCTGTGTGTGAGTCCGCTTCTGTGCGCTTGGCTAAATTGCTGATTCGGCTGTCGCCGCTCTGTCGATCGGAGCGGATGTCTGGTGCCACGATGTCTGGGTTGATTGTGACATTGCCCGCATGGTGTATGGGAATGTGGTGATGTGGTTAATGTGGTGTATACAGGCCAACCAGTTGAGTTAACACATATAACCGTCCGGCCACCTTCGTGAATATCAGTTTACACCTAATAATCTAACTTAATCCGTATCCTAACTTAATCACACAATTTTTCTTTGTCGTTGGGAGATGGCACTTTCAGCCACAATCCTTTTCACAAACGATATCTTATTAGTTCCTATAACCTATTACAAATGATTCTTTCGGTCACCATGCTCGATCGATCCGTTTTTATGTGCAAATCTCTCTACTCCATTATCTGTCGTGATGAATATCTCGATTCAGAATGCCCATACCCAAGCGTTATATACAATAGTGCTAGTGAATGTGTTCGCATCTCTGGACAAAGGCCCCGTCTAGCACTTCGTAATACAAGTCAAGGCTTCGCTGCTTCGTTTCGAGATGGGACATTTATGTGTTAAAAATCCTAAAAAATATTCCTCTAATGGAATTCTGAGCTGGAAGGTGGATTTTTTTTCTCCTCCTAAATTTAAAGTTTCTAATCGGTTGTTACATACAAATACGTCCTCATGACGTCATGGAGGGGTGGAGTGAGAGCTGTATGATCCACCATGCCCATACGTGACTTAGCCTCGTAAAAACGAAAAATAATACTCAATTAAATCTCTGGCCTTACACCAGGGGATTTTATTCAGCTGAAAGGACTGGGGTCCAGCAAGTATAACATACGAAATGAAAATTAATACAAATAAATAAAAACAGATCAAATTTATGTGAATAAGCAAACAAATAGACAAACAAACAAATGCATGAATAGGTAAATATATGAATAAGTAAATCAACAAAACACAC
>NC_134780.1:4692696-4730196 GCF_046742065.1 Oratosquilla oratoria | reverse complement strand
TCCTGGCTGGTTGGGCTTTGCTGAATCTATCCCGCACTTGTCTGTTATGTCAAGAATGTATTTCGATGGGGAGGTGTAATTTATGTCAATGTCTACTCCCTGGACCTCTATCTCACACCTTATTTGCAATGGCATGAAACACATTGTGAACTCAAGGAAATTTGCTACATCTCCTTTGACAAGGTTTACTCCATTAATGTTTGTTGTAACCCATGGCGAGGGGCTGTTAAGAGATCTTATTATTTTAGGACTTCTGCTAGATGTGCCACAATGGAATGGAATGAGGGGGATTATGCATGAATTCTAGGAATTTGAATAGGAAATAGGAATTGTTTTGTCGCTGAATAATTTCCTAAGCTCTGAGCAATATTCTGTATGTGAGAGACTGGATTCCAATTTTGATTTGAAGAGGAGGGCTAGTTGACGATATTCGTCACGGGGATCGAAATGACTATTACGAACTGTGATTTTGTGCTTGTCTTGGATTTTGTTATTGTTATAAAAATGGACATCTAGGTTAGTAGTGGCTAGTATTTAATGGTTGTGAACTAGTGTGGGGGGTTCAGGAGTGGTGAGGTTGGTCTTGGAGAATGGGCGTTTGTTTGAGAAGTACTAGGCTGGCTAGTGGTTTGGGCTGTGATTGTGCTGGTTTGGGTTTGGTTTGCAGCCTGAGCAGTACTGACAGTGGGAGGGGTGTTGGGTGGGGGGGCTGTTTAGGTTATTGGCAGGGTTCCGAGTTCCTGTGACCTGTTGGTGTTCATAAATCTTTGGTTAATTTGTGAGACCAGTTTCCTAGCTGCAGTATGTGATCGAGTATTGAGTGACATGATGGTGGTAATTTGTTTTAATACATTGACAAATTATTTTAAGACTACTATACTATATACATATATATAGCTATACAAGGGTAATATATATCAATATTAAAATGAGAAAGGTGGTATCACTTGATACACATGCTGGTTGACGTATATCTCTTGCAAAAGATGAAATGAGTAGGTCATTATTGTTGATGGTAGCGGATTGTTCCTTAAATATTAATAAATAATATTTGAGGATTGTTTGTCAAGGTGTGACATGAATTTCTATAAATGTAAACAAGTGATTTATGATTATTTGATAATGTAGATAAAATAAATTTGTTGGGGGAGGAGAACCTGTGTGAGCAAAGATTCGTCCTGGTGTGTCACTTGGGGCGAGAAGAATGGTGGATGGACCATAGGACTTGTAGAACTGGTGGTGGGTGTTATGGAGAGTGAGGTGGGTGCCTAGGTCACTTCAGCTGAGGGCCTCAGGGTTTGTAGAAGTAGGGGCGTTGTGAAGAGCGGTGGGGCTACCTAGGCTTATAGCAAGAGTCGGTGGATGGTGCTTGGTGAACTTCCGACAGTGGACAGGTGGTCCTGGGCCAACTGAAATCCACTGGAATTCGAGTTTTGGTCATGGCTTTGACTCAACACAAGCCAGGAAAGGGTGGTGGTGGGTAGAGCAGTCTGGTGTTCCTTCCACTGTTAATGTTCTATGTGCATTTTACACTTTGAATATTTCTTCCATATGGGAAAGAGTATACATAGTCACTTATGGGCCAATCTCTGTACACACGATAAAGTAGCCAAAAAGAAAAAAGCAGAGAAACCACTCCCACCCATTCCATTTCCTATATATTCCACTCCCCTCCCTACCTCTTATCTTGGCACTTCCTGGATGACTGGTCATCCCTGCATCCTGTCCACTGCCCTGGGTCAGAAGCAGTGTTGCAAGACACAGCAAGGCAGCTTCATAAATTCGGCGACCCCCCTCTCCATCCCCTCATGCAGAAAAAGAGAAGACGGGGAGAAATCCCTTCAGGCTGCGTCAAATTTTTTCTCATACATACTTCATTCCCCACCCACTCCCCCTCATGCATCACAGCATCATCCATACAGAACCCTTCTCCATTCACCCCTATCTTCTGTCCTCTCCCATCCTTCCTCCACAGACATTTCTCTCTTTTGTAATGCCCCTTTCACCCCATCCATCCATCTCATTCTAGGACGTCCCCTTATATTCACTAACCTTTCTTCATTCTTTCCATGTGTCCAAACCATCCCAATACTCTTTCATCAACCCTATATCCCAGCACCCTTTCTCCTCATTTTTCACTCTAGCCTAGTAACCCCTATCATACTTCTCAGACATTTCATCTCAACAGATTCAAACTCCTTCTCTCTTATGTTCCATGTTTCTGCCCCGTACAGTGCTGTTGGCACAATCACTCCTTCATATAACCTCCTCTTGGTATCCATTCCCTGATGTCTATTTCTCATTACACTTTTTAATCCACCAAGGCATTTACTCGCTTCTCTCAATCTACATTCTACCTCCACCCCCACTCCTCCCTTTCCTGCCACATTCACACCCAAGTATCTAAAACTATCCACTTCCTCCAGTCTTTCACCCTTAATGCTCACTTCCAGCCTGCTGTCACTCTCTCCCCTTGTACATCTCATCACCTTACTTTTACCCACATTTATCTTCAGCTTCCTTCTTTCACACACCTTCTCAAACTCTGTCACTAACTTCCTCAATCCCTCCTCTGATCCTGCTACAAGTGCAGTGTCATCAGCAAACAACAACTGGCTCACCTCCCACTTTTCTCCATTTTCTTTAACCATCTCCAACCCGACCCAAAACCCTTGCATTCATCTCTCGCACCATACCATCCATGTAAATATTGAACAGCCAATCTTTACATAATACTTGAAAAGGGGAATTTATTTTAAATTGTCTTAAACACATTGCATGCGGAATGGTACCTTCGTGGCAACTTCTAAAGGGTATTGCGGAATATCCACAACACTCCTGGTGGCTCATGTGGCAAGCATGAACCAGTGGGAGTAAATTAAAGTTTACTCGTTCCTGCTCACTGTATATGACAACACCTTGTTTGAATTGTGCGAGGACGACACTGGAACGTCTGTGGACCCAGTGCAGTCCAAGAACTTTCCTAGTGGCCCCAAGTGCCTGTTTCAGGAGGATGCAGTCAGAGACTTGCTCAGGAAGGTAGAGCGAGTGCATTTGGTGATAACCCAAAAAGAATCACAAAGCAAACACGTCACTTGAGTTTTTTCCTCCCTCTTCTTCCTGTTCTCGTCCTCCTTCTTGTTTTCCTCCTCCTCTATCTTCCTTTTAATTTTCTCCTGTTCCTCTTTCTTCTTATTCCTCTTCCTCATCAAAATGGATGATAAATAGTTTGGCTATCGTGGGCTAAGCCCATGACCCACATTTATCTTTTCTTCCTCATCACATTTTACAGTGGCATCAGACACCAAGTGCTACCTAATATAACAATACTGACGCCATCCAACATTTGCTATACTCTTCACGGTAACTTGTTGGTTTACATGGTGGCTGTGTCCAGATTACTCTGTACTGACTGGAGGTTTCCAATAAGAGAAATCAGGGCAACAGACAGATCATAATTTCAGTATTAAATCTAACAGTTTATTCAGTACTTGAGTCTGTCAATAGTTCAAAGGCTTCTTCCCCTTTTAAGAGAAGTAGCCAAGTTAAAGGTGTCCCACCCACTCCCTTGTTTTCTTTTCATCTTGGGCTGCATTTACACCCAGCAAATCGAAGTGATTTAATTCATGAATCATGCTGATTTGCCATACTAGTTTCAATATCGACTCGATTTGCCTGGTGTAATAAACAATTACATTGAAACTAGTGTGGCAAATCAACATGATTAATGAATTGAATCAGTTCCATTTGGTTGGTGTAAACAACCTTAGCTCCTCCTGGATGGGTCATCCGTCTCCTTATACGGCACTCGAGTACAATAAATAATCATACATACACATACTTGTCAATCTACTGTGGCGTCTTGCTGTAAGATTTTGCAATTGACACCAAAGTTTGTGTATAAAACAGTAATTAAACCACATTCTTTTTTATCATTCAATATTTTGTTTTTCATGTGGTGCTCATACGATATATCTCTACCTCCAGCACTCCTCCCTTTCCCACTATATGTGACCCCAAGTTATCCATCTCCTCCAGCCTTTCCTTTAATATTTACTTCCAAATTACTGCCATCCTCTCCTTACTTTTCCCCACATATCCAATTCCCTTGCATTTACCTCCCACACCACCCCATCCATGTACATATTAAATAGCCATGGCGATTTGGCAAAGTCCTACCTTTACCTCAAACCACTCTCTCAATTTCTAATTCTTACACAATCTGCTACTCTTGAAAATACTCCTGACTGCCCTAACAGCTTTCCTCTGATCCCATATGTCTGCAAATCCTCCCTTTCTACCTTATATGCCTTTTCCAGATCCATAAAGGCCCAAAAAACATCCTTACCTTTTCCTTAAGCTTTCTCATACATCTGTCTTACCACAAAAATTTGATCCACATAAACCCTACCTTTCCTGAACCCACCCTAGTCCTCACCAAATACTCACTCTGTTCCTCTCCTAAATGACCATAGAAGGGTAAATAAAAGACAAGGGTCAAGTGGCATTTTATTGCCGACCAAATAAGCATATAATCACTTCGTGGTGCATTGAAAGCCTTTTCTGGATTTGTGGTCAGGATTAATATTATTATTAAAGCATAAAAGGTCAATCCAACTTAGTTTTCAATTGCTTATGAAAATAATAAAAAAAAATGGCTTTGTCTAGTTCCATGAATGCAAACGATGTTACTTTGGGGGGGAAATGACAGCATTTAAGGCAGCAGCTACTCTGCCATCTCGTCCGGCATCTGTGGTGCACCTCCCTCCTTGTTGTCTTTGCGCTTGGATCCAGACACGATATCATCTATTCTCAGCAACAGAACTGCAGTCTGTAATAATAACAATAATAACAATTAAAAAATTTCATCTATAACATGGGTATTCCTCCCTTACAAGGTTTTTTCCCCCTTTACAAGGGAGGTGGCTAAAGGCAGAAGGCATAATTCCACTCCCATTCACCACCTCTCCCTCCCTCTTTTCTTGGCTCCTTCTGGATGATGGGCTATCCTTGCATCTCGCCCACTGCCCTGGGTCAGAAGAAATGTAGCAAGACACCACACATCCACAGCAAAGCTGCTTCATTTAATTGGTGATCCCCCCCTCTCCATCCACTCATGTAGAAAAAAGGAAGATGCAGAGAAATCCCCTTGAGCTGCATCAAAACGTCTTTCACACTCCCCCACCCCTGCCATCCCTTGTCCATGTATCACAGCATCATCCATACACAACCATTCCCCACTCACCCCTATCTTTTGTCTTCTCCCTTCTGTCCTCAACAGACATTTTCCTCTTTCCCAATGCCCCTTTTACCCCATCCATCCATCTCATCCTTGGTCACTCCTTAATGTTCACTCCTACCTCAGCCTTCCACACACCTTTTACTAATCTTTCTTCACTCATTCCTTCCACGTATCCAAAACATCCCAATACTCATTAATCAACCCTATCTCCCAAATCCCTTTCCACACCCGTTCTCCTCACCTCAATTCTCACTAGCCTAGTAATCCCTATCATACTTCTCAGGCACCTCATCTCAAACACATTCAAACTCCTCTCTAATGTTACATGTTTCTGCCATACAGTGCTGTCAGCACAATCACTCCTTCATACAATCTCCTCTTAAGGGGGTTCCAGACGCAGCGACTTACTTGCGCGTTACGAGTTTGTGCAAACTATACTGAACATCCCTGCGTGTCCACACGTTACAAAAAAGTATGCACAATCGTCAGTCCATTTCTAGGTCTAGGTGGTGGTAGTCATGCCTGACGAAGAGCTTATTTAAGCGTTTTTATACTGTTTACTACATACCGTTTTCCTGTCCACACGCACGGGAATCCGTATACAAACCGGTTTGTGCAGGCAAGCCTACGGTAAAGCATGCACGTGTGGAACCCCCTTTATCATCCATTCCCAAATGTCTATTTCTCATTACACTTTTTAATCCCTAAAGGAATTTACTTTGTTCTCCCAATCTACATTCTACCTCCACCTCCACTTCTCCCTTTCCTACCACATTCACACCCAAGTATCTAAAGCCACTTCTTCCAGTATCTCTTCCTATTTGCCATCATATTCTCCCCTTGTACATCCAATAATTGTTTTTTATATCAATAATAAAAGAACAACGTGATAAAAGCCAACTCAAACTGACATGATTTTCCTTTAACAAATGCATGACACATTCAAATCTCCAACTGTGGCAAGTCATACATCCTCAACCCTAATGGAGTGACAATGGTAATATATCATCTAACAACAACTAGACTATTTTCTCAAAGAGGTGAGGCAGCAAGACAGACATTCCTCTCGCATTGTTCCTTCTTGTTACAAGTGACTGCTCCATAGAGTGCCATGGTCACATTCATTGTTTTTACCCCCAGGTACCTACTGTTTTAATATTTTACATCCCCAAATTTACTTATTTCTATTCTATAGGTCATCCACCCAAAACTCTAGAGATTTGAATTGCAAGGAGGTAAATTAGGAGTGGGCTATACTTCTAAATGTTATCTATCCATCCCCTTATATTGGAGGTGGACTCGAGGCATGCATTTGCCCTTCACCCATAATTTTCCCCTTAATCTTAAGTTATATCAAGAAAATACACCAGCAAGACTTAATAATTTAAAGTAACATCTCCCATTGGGAAAATTATCATGTAGTGCTAGAATTTTGAATGACAATAATAACTATTCCAATTAGTTTTGCTGGAAATTTGAAACATCAGAAAGAGAATGAATATATAGCAGGGAGGAGGGTTGAAAATAGTCTTCAGATAGTCAACCATGGAAAACTGACAACTTACCTCAACTGCAGTCTTATAAACCTGAAGTTTAACAGACAATGGTTCCCAGATCTTCATGGCTTTCATATCAGTCAACTCTCCTGTTTCACCATTGACACCATACATGTTCTCTCCATTAGCATGTTTGGCCCTCAAAGATGTCAAGAGACGGATAATGTTTGCACCACAGTTCTGTGCCAAGGTCCTCGGGATTACCTACAAATAAAAAAAAGTCATTATTAAACAATGAACTTAAGGAAACTGCAGTGCACTATACCACAAAATACAAACTACAATACATGCATATACCAAAGGCATAAAACCTACTCCCACCCATTCCATCCCAACATACTTCACTTCCATTCACCACCCTCCCTCTCTCTTTTCTTGGCTTCTGGATGATGGGTCATCCCTGCATCTCATCTAATGCTCTGGGTCAGAAGCAGTGTCGCACGCCACAGCACATCCACATTAAAGCTGCTTCATTAAACTGGCAACCCCCCTCTCTGTCCCCTCATGCATAAAAAGAGGAGACTGGGAGAAATCCCTTTGGGGAGCGTCAAATTATTTTTCCACGCATACTCCCTCACCCCCCACCCCTTTCATGCATCACAGCATCATCCATACACAACCATTCTCCATTTACCCCTATCTTTTCCTTTCCTTCTTCAACAGACATTCCCCTCTTTCCCAATGCCCCTTTTACTCCATCTATCCATCTCACCCTTGGTCACCCCACTCATGTTCACTCCTTCCACATCTTTTACTTTCTTCACTCATTCTTTCCATGTGTCCAAAACATCCCAATATTCTTTCCTAGTGTCAGCATCATCTCATTGAGCAGCTTTTAACCCCACAATAACCCCAGATGGTGTATAAACAAAAATAAAGCAAAATTATCAGCTACACTTAATGATATTACGGTATCATTTCATAAAATATTCTCTTTCAAACTACCACACCTTCATTCAATGTCACACACTAACTCAATATATACCAAGAAGCTTACTCCGTCAAGGAGGTAACATTGCTCTTGACCCAGGGCATGACCCATCATCCACAAAGAGCCAAGATAAGAGGGAGGAAAGGGCAGTAGATGGAGGTGGGTACATGCATTCTGACTTGGCTACCCCCCTTGTAAGGAAAAAATAAAAAGCCCATAGTATATAGATACATGGAACACTAACATACACACAATACAGAGTATAACCTCATTGCTCAGTGAAGTAATTTCACAGAATTTTTTTTTTTACCTCAAGGGCTTGTGCTAAGGCAGAATATGGCATTTGCTTAACCCCAGACACACTCTTTGCTTTTTCCTGTAGCTTTTGTGCGACTGCCATCTCCACTGCTCCACCTCCAATCACCAGACGAGGTTCTAGAACCAAGTTTCGAGCAACACCTAAAGCATCCTGTAGATTCCTTTCCACTTCATTCAAAATATCCTTGCTTGGTCCACGGAGAAGGAGAGTGCATGCCTTGGGATTCACACACTCCGTGATGAATGTGAAATACTCATCACCAATCTGTTCACGGCAAGAGGAATGGGAAAAATAAACTAAAAATACAAATAATTACATATGTATATATCATATACAAGTATTGACAAATACAACCTTCAAAGGTTGGAATTTCTGTGGCTTGAATAAATGAGGAGGAAAGGTAAAATTATTCAATATAAAGAGTAGAGCATCTTTACATTCCACCTCTTCAACGGTCTATGACAATTTTAAAGGAAGATGTCAAATACTGACACTTCTGCAGGACCATCACATGCAGTAAACAATGAACCCTTTGATAAACAAATTTTATACAAAAAGGGAACTTTAAACATGGACAGAATATAGATGAAGCTAGTGTCTGTCTTGAGAGAACCTTATAAAGGAGTCTATACACAAGACAGTAAAGTGGGTGGTTTTAAACCCCATTTTGCTTTTAGGCAAGTACCTCCAGACATGGTGCTTATCATGCTTTTTTCACATTAGCTTACTTAAGAATTCAGTAATGTTCCTGAACTTTCAACTTAATCCAAGGGAACTTCCAACCTACCTTTTTAATTTCAAAAAGCTTGGCTCCGACTCCAACATCAGCATCCTTCAGTTCTTCTGTTCTGTTGGCAATTGTGGCCCCACAAGCACGAGCAAGGCGGTTGTTATCAGACTTCCTCACTCGTCTGATACAGGTAATTCCTGCTTTGACCAGGTAGTGCTGGGCAAGGTCAGCAACACCCTTTTCCGTGATGATCACATCTGGGCGAAGGGCAATAAGGTCTTCGCACTGGCTCTTGATGTGCTCTTCTTCCAATTCAAGCATCTAGAACAAGCGACATTTCAACAAATCAATCCACTGGTCTTGATTTCTCCCTGGTGACATTTTATTTGTGATGGGATGATGAAGTGAAGTGAGCATTCATGAACTGGTTGCAAAGCAGGATGAGAGAAATGGAAGGTGAAGAAGAAAAAGAAGAGTATGACAAAAATATTAAAAGTAACAAAAATATTTTGGAAGGAAATTAAGATAGGAAGAGGAGACAAATCAAGTAGAGAAGAAAAGGTAAAAGGTGCAGATGGAGAGATAATAATGGAGGAGGAAGTGGTGAGGGGAAGATGGGTGGAGTATTTTAGAGAGCTGCTAAATGTGGCCAGGATATAGGGATAACCCGTCATCCAGGAGGTGCCAATATAAGAGGGAGGGAGGAGGGTGGAGGGGAGTGGAATATATAGGAAATGGAATGGGTGGGAGTGGTTTCTATGCCTTTTTCTTTTTGGCTATCCCCCGTGTAGGAGGAAAAAGCCTTTGGTATATGTATGTATGTATGCATGCTAAATGTGGAGAGGTATAGGGAGTGGGGGTAGCAGTGGGAGGTGCTAAGAAAATTACAATAACGAGTGAGGAAAATGAAGGAGAAACAAGAAAAGATGAGGTGCAAGTAGTTATAAATTATGACAGCAGGTAAGGCACATGGATTAGATGGGTGTCATGTGGAGTCTTAAGACAGGAGGTACAGTAATAGCAGCCTGGGTAGCAAGGTCATTTATTGTGTCCAAGGGAGGGAAGAATGCTGGAGGAATACCTGTATAGTTCCACTTTCCAAGGGAAAAAAAAGAGGCCAAATGTGAGTGTAGTAGTTTCAGAGGGATCAGTTTGTTGAGTAGTTGGGAAGGCACATGGAAGGGTTTTAATTAAGAGGGTTATGAGAGGAAAAGTGTGGATTAAAGACAGGTAGGGGTTGCATAGATCTGATTTTCGTGGTACGAAATATGTGAGACAGGTTTAGCAAAAGGTAAGGCTGTTTTCTGGGTCTTTGTGGATTTGTGATGTGGATGTGCTGTGTCTTGTGACACTGCTTCTGACCCAGGGCAGTGTACATGATGCAGGGATGACCCGGCATCCAGGAGGTGCCTAGATAAGAGGGAGGGAAGAGGGTGGAGTGTGAACATAAGAATAAAGGAGACTGCAAGAGACCATAAGGCCTACACTAGGCAGCTCCGTATCCATCACCACCTGTCATCCCCATCCATACAGTTTGTCTAATCATTTGTTAAAATAACTGATAGTTTCAGCGCTTACTACATGGTTACTAAGTTTATTCCATTCATCGACCACCCTATTAGTAAACCAATTCTTGCCTATTTCCTTCTTAAGTCTAGATTTGTCCAGTTTATACCCATTACTGCGTGTCCTGCCCTGTTGTTTTATTATGATGACCTTGTTTGCTTCACCCTTGTTATAGCCTTTGATCCACTTGAACACTTCTATTAGATCACCCCGCACTCTATGTCTTTCCAGAGTGTGTAAGTTTAGGTGCCTAAGCCTCTCTTCGTAAGGCAAATTTCCGAGTCCATGTATCATTTTGGTCATTCTTCTCTGTACTGATTCTAGTGAATTGATGTCCATTTTGTAGGACGAAGACCAAAACTGTACCACATAGTAAAGGATGGGTCTAACTATCACTAGATAGAGTTTAATTACCTCTGCACTTCTATTCGTTACCGTCCTAGCAATGAAGCCTAATGCTCTGTTAATTTTATTTCTGGCACTAATGCACTGGTTCCTGGTTTTGAGGTCCGGACTCACCAGAACACCCAAGTCCCTCTCACACTCAGATTTTTCTAAAAACGTGTTATCTAAATTGTATCTATTTTCGGGGTTGTGTAGCCCTACATTTAATACGCTACACTTACAGATATTGAAGTTCATTTGCCATTTCACCGACCATGTTAACAATTTATTAAGATCATCATGCAGAATCTCTGCGTCATCTCCTGACCTAATTAGGTGTCCTATTTTAGTGTCGTCCGTACTAACATCACTATTTATCCCATCATCGAAGTCGTTTATGTACATAATGAACAATAAGGGACCCAAAACCGAGGGACCCCGCTAGTAACATTGCCCCACCTAGATTTTGTTCCATTTATGGTGACCCGCTGTTTTCTGTTACCAATCCATTCTAACACTTTTCCTCCTATGCCATGGGCTTTGATTTTATTTAGTAGTCTCCGGTGTGGTACCTTGTCGAACGCTTTGCTAAAGTCAAGGTAAATAACATCGTAATTTTCATTGTTATCTGACGCCTTATATACTTTAGTGTAAAAGGATAGAAGATTAGTCACACATGACTTACCCTTGGAGAAACCATGCTGTGAATCACGAATCAAAGTATGCCCTTTGATGTGTTCTCCGAGTCTATTTACTATTATTGATAGTGTGATAGGGATGGAATGGGTGGGAGTGGTTTTTATGCCGTTTTTTTTGGGTACCTCCCTTGTAAGAAAAAAAAAAAAAGCCTTTGGTATATGTATGTGGATTTGGAAAAATATTATGATAGGGTAGACAGGAAGGCACTGTGGGTGGTTTTGCAGAGTTGTGGGATTGGGGGAAAGCTGTTAAGGGCAAGCAAGAGTTTTCACAAGAGTAGTAGAGCCTGTGTTAGAATTAGAAATGGAGAGAGCAAGTGTTTTGAGGTAAAGGTGGGATTGCATCAGGAAGGTGTGTGGTGCAGGAGGTAGATGCAATGGTGATGGGCAGGGGATTGGAGATGGTTAAAGAAATGGAACAAAGTGGGAGATAAGCCAGCTGTTGTTTGCAGACAACACTGCACTTGTGGCAGGGTCAGAGGAGGGATTAAGGGAGCTAGTGACTGAGTTTGGGAAGGTATGTGATAGGAGAAAGTTGAAGGTAAATGTGGGTAAAAGTAAAGTGATTAGATGTGCAAGGGGAGAGGATGGCAGCAATCTGGAAGAAAGTCTTTAAGGAAAGAGGTCGTAGGAAGTGGATAGGATTTGATACTTGGGGTCGCATGTGGCAAATAAGGGAGTGGAGATAAATTGTAGATTGAGAAAAGAAAGCAAACATCTTGGGGGATTAAAAAATGTATTGAGAAATAGGCATCTGGGAATGGATGTAAAAAGATTATCTGAAGGGGTGACTGCTGTGATGCTTGAAGGGGAGTGGGTGGGGGGATAGTGTTTGAGGAAGTGTGTGTGAAAAAATTTGATGCAGCCTAAAGGGATATCTCCCTGTTCTCTCTTTTTCTGCACGAGGGGACAGAGGGGGTTTTGCCGATTTAATGAAGTGGCCTTGTTGTGGATGTGCTGTATCTTTTGACACTGCTTCTGACCCAGGGCAGTGGGTGAGATGCAGGGATGACCCATTGTCCAGGACGAACCAAGAGGGAGGGTGGTGAATGGGAGTGGAGTATGTGGGGATGGAATTGGTGGGATTGGATTTTATGCTTTTGCATTTTGGGTACCTCCTTTGTAAGGGGGGAAAAAGCCTTTGGTATATTTATATGACTGTGCTAACAGTACTGTATGGGACAGACATATAGAATTTAAGAGTCAGAGCGGAAAAACTCATATTTGAAATTAAATGTCTGAGAAGTATGGTAGGGGTTACAAGGTTGGATAGAGTGAGAAATGAGGAGGTGATGAGGAGGGGAAAAGAAGATGGCAGATAGGTTGATGAAAGAGTATTGGGATTGTTTGGACAGATGGAAAGAATGAGTGAAGAGTAAAAGAGGTGTGAAAGGCAGAGGTGGATGGAGTGAACATGAGGGGATGTCTGAGGATGAGATGAATGGAGGGGGTGAAAGGGTGAGTGGTGAATGGCTGTGTACAGATGACACTGTGATGTAAGGAAGGGAGAGGATGGGGGATTAGGGGTGGTTTAGGGAACGGTTATATGTGAATGATATTTTGACAGTCCAAAGGCATTTCTCCCCATCTCTTTTTCTGCATGAGGGGACAGAGAAGAGGGGTTGCCAATGAAGTGAAGCGGCCTTGCTGTGGGTGTGCTGTGTCTTGGTGCATTGCTTCTGACCCAGGGCAGTGGATGGGATACAGGGATGACCTGTCATCCAGGAGGAACTAAGATGAGACGGAGGAAAGTGTGGTGGATCAGTGGGAATGAAATGGGTGGGTGTGGGTATATGCCTCTTGACTTTCTTTGCCAAATCTTTAATAATCCAAGATCACAACAGCAACAAACACTTACTCTCGTAAAATCGTTTTCTGAAGAAAGCTCAACATTTGTCTGTGACTCTCCCTTCTTGTACTCTAAGGGGCAATCCAACAGAATTATTCGTGGGTTTTCAATTCGCCTTTTCATCTTTGGATGCGTGACATCTTTGTTGATCATGACACCGTTCAAGACTGCACAGTCATCAACAGTACCACCTGGAACCTATAAAGACAAGAAAAACATGTATCAATGGAACCAGGAACAACGAAAAGTGAGAGAGAGAATCTATTTGTGTCAAGATTTTTAACACTAGGATTTAATCTCTATCACCAACATTGAGTGCAAAACCCAAACTATCTTACCTTCTCAATCCTGGCCCATTTCTTGATATCGACCTCCTTGTAACCTTCATTTTCTAATTGAATTGTTCTGACAGCCTTCAGAGCGATGTTGCATGCCAAGTCTCCCCACTGTCCCAAAAACTTTGTTCCAATGCAAGATTTTATGACGTCTATCATTTGTTCGTCATCGTTCACATCAACTGGTACGCTGTAAGATGAATAAAGCACCATTGAGAAAGGTGTACTTTCAATCCTAGATAATTTCACTGTATATCCCTCAGTCCCTATTGTATAGATGGCAAAGTTGAAATAGTTTTCCTATATTGAGGAAAAATATAAACAGCAGCCCATAGTTCAATATACCACCCCACTTTTTTTTTATGGAAAACGGCAATCAAGAAAGTGCAGAGACAACACATACGTGTAGTTGCATGCTGTACATGTATGATCAAAATAACAAACCAATCTAACAAAACTAGCACAAAAAATTTATGATTTATGTTTGAAGATCACAAGAAGGGAACCAAGAACAGATACTTGCAAGTGACAATTTTACATGATCCTCCGAGTCTCCACTTTCGCTTATCTTCATTCTTTGCTTTCCTCTCAAATGCTTCCATCTGCTTTTATTTTCCACTAGTTCTTTCTGTATGCCCAAACCACCTTGGTAATCTCTTATTTATCTTGACAGCTCTCTCCACCTGTTCTTTGCCTCATCTCTAGATTTTTCACCATATCGGGTAACTACAATATTTCTCAATCTCAAGCACATCTAACCCTTTATTTAGACAGTGAAATTGGGTGGGGGGATGGGGGTGAGGTAGTATGCGTGAGAAAAATTTGATGCAGCCTGTAGGGATTTCTCCGTCTTCTTTTCTGCATGAGGGGATGGAGAGGGGGGGGGGGTCGCCAATTTAATGGAAGTGCTGTATCTTGTGACACTGCTTCTGACCCAGGGCAGTGGACAAGATGCAAGGATGACTGGTCATCCAGGAGGTGCCAAGATATGAGGGAGGGCAGAGAGTGGAGGGAAGTGGAGTGTATTAGGGATGGAATGGGTGGGAGTGGTTTTTATGCCTTTGTTTTTTGGCTACCTCCCTTGTAAGGGGGATAAATCCTTTGGTATATGTATGTATGAAACTGGCTCCAGTCCAGACAGTGTCGGCCCCACTCCCAGATAATGATCATGGTGTTCATAGATTATGAGGATGGGTTGCTGGCAAACAATACTGTCCACCTTGCAGATACCTGTCAACGATTCCTGGGAACAATGACAAACAGAGACCTCAAGGGGGATAACTCAAATACAGACTTACCTTTCTTCATCCCTGAGAATATTAATTGCATCTTCAAGTGCCTGTCGGTAAGCCTGAATGATGACGATCGGGTGCATGTTCTGATCAAGGAACTGTTCTGCTACGGACAACATTTCCCCCGACAAAATGACTACGCTTGTGGTGCCATCGCCGACCTGTATGAGACATTAAATCAAGCAATCGATCAGTTACTTTGTTCTTTCTTGCAAGAGACCTCCAGCCCCAGGGAAACCAACCACACCCACCAGTCTGATTTGTTAACTCAAACTTAACCTTTCAATAACACGCCAACCACTAAATTTACTGCCTTAACCCAATTATCTCAATCTTGACATATTAGTTATCATATCTTCTATACACATCTGATACATCAAACTACTTGGCTGTGCCTTTTCCAATCCTCACCTTCAAAATGTACAATTTTGGACAAAATATCCTAAAAAGAGGCCATTATAATAAACCTAAAAAGAAGACAGTATCACAAACCTCTTCATCTTGTGTCCTTGCAATCTCTATCATGTGTTTTGCAGCTGGATGCTGTACCGTAATTTCTCTGAGAATGGCATTACCATCATTGGTCATAACAATGCCGCCCATGGGATCCATAAGCATCTTCAACATGGCACGTGGGCCAAGACACGTGCGAATGACGTCGGCAATCATCTACAAGACAAACGTGTACATACATAAATTTCACTCATATACAAATGCTGCCTGAACTTCAACTTGTTTAATTTAGGATCACCCACAAGATCTTCTGGTAAATCAGCTGCAGAAGTGTGCACGTCTGCAGACTTGTGGACAGAGGCTTGTCCATAGATATGATGATGAAATGGTTTAATGTCAAACAGTCCCTCCTATCAGAAGGCTAGGACAGTGCACCTTACCGAGAACCTTGTAGCTTGAAATTGAATGAACCATGCCCTTGCTTCAACTTTGCTAATGGTAGGGTTCGAACTACCATCCCCTTGACCTTTGCCTCAAGTAACGCCACCTTAACCACACCACTTAACGAGCTCCCTTAAATGATACAATATATCTACAGACTTTGTGTCTGAGCAGCAGTTGCTTGTGGTGTGAAATGGGGCAACTGGAAGCATACATGAACGTGTCAGCACACTGCATTCCCTATGCTGTGTTCCCTACAGCCGGAACAGCTGTAGCTCCTTGGAATGTTGTGCATGTTAACATTATCCATATACAGTCCCTCACCCCACCCATACAATTTTAAGGGATTACAAAGGAAGAGCATGCTGACAGGTGACTTTTAGGTCCATAACTAAGTTGGAGGGAAGAGGGTGGAGGGGAGTGTATTAGGGATGAAATGGGGGAGTGGTTTCATGCCTTTGTTTTTTTTGTCTACCTCCCTTATAAGGGAGAAAAAAGCCTTTGGTATATGTATGTATATATTCTAACCTAACCTGCATTTAGTAATGCAGTATCTGTAATTGCAGGGGTCAGGGTCGTCACTGTCTTTGACCTTTGCAATTATCAAAACAAAGATGGGCATCTGAAGCAGTGGCCACAGCTCTGTTCATAGTGTATCACATTTAGCAGCTTGTTATCAATTCCTGCTAAGAAATATGTATATTACACTGATGTATTATACATACATACACCAAGGGTTTTTCCCCCTTACAAGGGAGGTAGCCAAAAAGAAAAAGGCATAAAATCATTCCCACCTGATGATGTATTATAATTTAGAAATTTAATATTTCTCTATTGCATTGGTGTGCACTTTTCAAAAAAAAAAAAAAAAAAAAAAAAAAAAAAAAAAAATATATATATATATATATATATATATGATGAAGGTGGAAAAAGAAGTCACGGGTCTAGTTCCGAGTTACTGAGTTTATTCCTGACCGGTTTCGCTCTATGCTTCTTCAGAGCATAGAGCGAAACCGGTCAGGAATAAACTCAGTAACTCGGAACTAGACCCGTGACTTCTTTTTCCACCTTCATCAACTTGTCACAATGTACCAACATATATATATATATATATTGTCTTAATTTATAGCATATTCACTCAGGTTAAATTAGAAGTTATTAGATATGTAATCTATCATAGCAAATCTAGAAAATTCATTTTGTTAATCATAATACATCAACATATGTTTTTCTTGGAGAAAATCAATAACAAAAAACCTAGCTAAAAGCAAATATACAACTGAACGAAGCTGTGAATATAGCATTAAGACGCCATGTCGTCATGTGTCCAGTCCAGTCAATGTCAGTTTGATGATGGCTTTCACATTGTCCAGTGGGTGTTCTCGAACTCCAGGTGACATTAATAAGCACTGTCACAAAGATATCTAGCCTTCCTTCAAGCTATACATTAACTCTATTCCCTGCAGTCTCTGATTGAGTACTTAATCAGACTGTCAGCATCCATGACGATGACGATGACCTGGATGATCTTTGGAATTATAGCTTAGGTTAGGATAGATTTATCATCCTTTAACTACTTCAACATTAGCATCTATCAAAACAAACATGGCGTATCATTCACTTGTCGTGACTTCCTTCCTTAGTAAATCCATTTCAACAACTATTTTGTTATTAATTTCTGCCAAGGAAAAATGCATATTATATTGATGTATTATAATTGATAAAATTAGTTATTATCTTCTATTGCTATATTGTGTAAGTGTGTATTTCTAAAAATTTACCCAATAAAATTCTACTATACAAATAAGCAAGCCCTTGGTAGAACAAAAAAAGGAAATCGTATCTCTCACCAGTAAAATACAACTTTAAAAAATGTAGAATAACATTATACATAAATTACTACCAAACCTTTTCAATATGTCACAGTACCCATGGTAAAATTGCATTACTTCTATTTATTATAGACCAAATTAATATTATCAAGTGTCTTGGAACTAAATTCCAAAATGTTATGGTTATGTAACCCTTCATTGAATCTACCACTTTCCATAATCCAGCCAAAACACTATATTCTCAGGTAATCTTAGAACAAAAAGTTATTTTGGTTTATTGAGAATATAATGATTGATGAGTCATCACTTTGGGTAGCCTTATATGTCATATATGATATGAGAATGCAGAGATCTCAAATTTGAGAATCAATTTTATGCTTGCTTGCGTATAAATATCACTTGATATATTGGTCCTTCATAGCTCAAACTCCAGATCTATTACTCAAATTTAATTAAGTTCGGCTTCAATACGACTGGGGCTAGTTCTACATTATTGAATAGCAACTACTCCACCCAAAATAACAAAGAAACTCGAGTGCCCTTTTGCTGTATAAAAAGACAACATACATGCTTATAAGACAATCTTTCTACTATTCATCCATATCTTTGACCATTAAAGTGCAAAGACTGCATATTAGACCCACACAATCATAGTTATACATCACAAATAACACAGCAGTCATACCTTCCCGGCATTGATGTTTTGAAGCTGGACTTTGCGCCCACATTCCCTCTTTGTATTCTGATCTGAAATACAAGTTTACGATTTAACAATCATGATTTCACGAGTACTTAAGGTATATTCAAATTAAATGAACATAAATTGACCATACTCACTGAGAACAATAATCGGTTGACCTCCTGGCATCATCATTTTGCACGAATTTTGTGATACCCTCCCACAGGCGACAGTCTACTGACACAGAATGTGCACGAGGATCCAATATTGTAGATTGAATATTCGCAATTTGCTTTAGAAAACTGTAATTTTTATGTATTTTAAGTGATTAAAAATTATATTGATATGAATAAATACAGTATTAATGAAACACTTTCATTAATAACTGAATAATTGTCAAAAACTATAATTTTTTGCTTCATTCAGCTCGTAGGAAATGCATGCCTCACCTGGCAATCTTCTTTCAGATAGCATATTATTCCGTCAAAGTTTATTTTTACTATTATTTTATTTTATTTAACTAGTTTCAGCTTTTCAATGTCATTTACAAAAATTAGTTCCCAGTCACCATGGTGTCAGACGGCATTAACTTGCATTTATTGGTATCTGTGATTCTTGTTGGGACTTTCTTTTCTTTTCACGATATTATATATGCAAATTAAAAAAAAACATGATTTATGAATATTATACATTCTGTCATACATTACTTTTCCTGACTCGTAGTTCTCGCTCTTATATTCCATGTGGGACTCTAGCATCAAGGGGGCCAGTTGCGGCGAAAGGTTTCGCCACAAACAAGATTCTTCGAGAATACGCTAGAACGAGTGGTGTGTCATCAAGTCACCCTGTGCAATAAATGAACATAATATCCAATAAGAATGATTCCCAACATTGTTTTGGACATATTATGGAAACATACAGACAAATTTGGTATTCCATAGGCCAAATGTAATTTTCAATGGCTCATCAAATTGCTTCTGTAACAAAGCGAGGTGTGGCTTTATTCTAATATTAACAATTTTATATTTATTAACCTTGTTCCCCAGTTTCTCAGGATTGTATTTGTATATCTTTGTCTTTTGCACAGTTTAATCCCAGAATCGTTATCTAAAATATGGGACATTAACAACAGCGAAAAAATACGATTACATCCTTGTCTACGACAAAAATCTGCGTATCTAAAACTGTCGCTTGGCGATTTTATTCAGGAGTTGTATAAGACTAATGACGGGTACCTGCAAATGGTAGTGTTACGAGAGGGGCGTCAGAGAGAATCACCTCCCTATCGAGCATTTTCAAAACCCTTCATCGTCACCTTCAATAGCAGACGCTGTCTCGAGGGGCTAGATTGATCTCGAACCATTTCAGAAATATCTTCCGTGAGCACATTGGGGCTGCGGGTTTCCGGTCAGTGACTCTCGAGGTTACATTAATGATAATCATAATAAGACTTAGACCCTGTTCACACTAGCGGTTTGAACCGCGCGGAAACCGCGGCGGTTCCGCATAGTCAAGGAAAAACTACGCGGTTGTGAGCCTCTATTGGCTTATATTGTAAGTGAATTGTGGCGGTTGAAACGGCTAGTGCCATAGATTTAGAAACAACTTGACGTCAACCAGTATACTGTACAACTAAATACACACATACACACACACATACATGCATACATACATACATACATACATACATACATACATACATACATACATACATACATACATACATACATAAACACATACATACATACATACACACATACATACATACATACATACATACATACATACATACATACATACATACATACATACATACATACATACATAAACACATACATACATACATACACACATACATACATACATACATACATACATACATACATACATACATACATACATACATACATACATACATATACCAAAGGCTTTTCCCCCTTACAAGGGAGGTAGCCAAAGTCAAAAGGATTCCACTCCCACCCATTCCATCCCTATCACACTCCACTCCCCTCTACCCTCTTATCTTGGCACCTCCTGGATGACGGGTCATCCCTGCATCTCGCCCATTGCCCTAGCACAGAAGGAATGCAGCTAGACACAGCACACCCACAACAAGGCCGCTTCATTTAATCGGCCCTTTCCGTTCCCTCTATGCAGAAAAAGAGAAGACGTGGAGAAATCCCTTCGGGCTGCGTCAAAATATCATTCACACATAACCACTCCATACCCTCACCCACTCCCTTCCATGCATCACAGTATCACCCATACACACCCATTCTCCACTCACCCCTGTCTTCTGCCCTCTCCCTTTCTTGCTCAACAGGCATCCCCCTCCCATCTCATCCACGGTCGACCCCTCATGTTCACTTCTTTCACTTCTGCCTTCCACTGTTCTTTTACTGATCTTTCTTCTCCCATTCTTTCCATGTGTCCAAGCCAACCCAATACTCTTTCATCAACCCTATCTCTAAACTCCTTTTCCACCCCCGTTCTCCTCCTTACTTCCTCGTTTCTCACACTCTTGTAACCCCTACCATACTTCTCAGACATTTCATCTCTTACTTATCTATGTATTATTTACTTATCTATTTATTCATTCATTGATTTATTTACTTACTTATTACTTATCTAGTTATTTATAAAATTCATTTATATATTTTCATGTATAATAAGGGATCCAATATTCTGTACACACTGAACTAGATGCTAACATATTTATTTTTTTCATATTATATTTCACTTTTTCTCCCGTGAATAGTTTTTGACTGCCTAAATTGGGTGCAGTTAATATCTAATGGGACTTTAGACATCCTTTTGGATCAGAGTCACGCATCCTTCTTTAAAGATCGAATATAAACTTCGGCGCTGTTCTCTTTGAGGATAGAAACGCTGGTTGTCGTCGGCGAAATACTTGTAGCTGGGAGAATTTGTATTTTAATTTTCCTCCTCCCCCTTCCCAGCGTTCGGGCAGGCTGAGGGCTAAGCTAGGGGCTAAGAGGATATTTACACGGACTAACGGTTCGTCGAACGCGGTTCGACAGACACGTGTTTAAAGTGATGTGTGAACGTGTGAACGGGGTATTTGGTTGTCGAACACGTTGGTTAAACCCCAAATACCCCATTTACACGTTCACACATCACTTTAAACACGTGTATGTCGAACCGGGTTCGACGAACCAACGTTAGACTGTGTAAACCCCCTCTAAAAGTTTTTGAAGAATGGGGTCACGTATGATTTGGGGACTTTGTTCTTCAAAAGAGCAAATTTGGGACCTCCATGGTTCAAAAGGTCTACCTGGCCTAACCATTTCATTTATTTTTTTTTACATGGGGCTATTATTTTTCAAAAGGGCAAATCTATACCTATGCATTTATCTATGTATTTTATTTGTTATTTACATTATTATAGTTTTTATTCATTATTTCATTATTATTATGATTTTTTCGCATCCGACCTAGATATGGACCAAAAGGTCTCCTGTCGGCATGCTCCGCATTTATAATCCTTTGTAATCTGTGACTCCTATTGTAGAAAAATAGGCAACCGTGGCCCCTGTTTTTCAAAAGTTCTAAAACCACCTATTAGTCAGTTACCCCCAAGTTTCTCTTGGAAGAAACCCCCGGCCCTGATGTAACCGACAACGGTTACGGAATTGCCCCCCCCTCCCAGGCACTCAAGTGTTGTCTGGGTATAGCTGGAGTCTGACAATGTAAGTTTTTGTTCATCGTTTTCTACGTGATGGCTGCATCTGGTATATTTTATTTTTTGTGTCCAGGCGTATTCTGTGTTGTCTCAAGGGCCATTTACACAGTCAAACGGTTTGACTAACCGTATGGCCGTGAAAATGTCCCTTTAGTCCTAGATGGTGTGCTAATTCAATTGAAATAAAGAATTTACTGAGATTCTGCAAGAGTCCGAAATTCGTTGAAAGTAAGCTTCGAGAAGATATATATTTTCACTCAAAAATCATACAATTAAGGAAACTGTATTCGCAATACTACAGCCCGAGAGTACATATTGTACTGGATAACTCTCGCCTTTATTACGTTTGAAACGTGTAAACATAAATCTCGTACCCACAATGACACATAGCTGAAGAAAAATCAACAAATGAATGAATTTATGCAAAATAAAGGGTAAATAATGAATAAATTATCCGTTTACTGCGTTTTAATAAGTTATATGCAATGCTGACGGCTTTTTGGTAGTTGCATGAATACGAACTTGGTGTACTGGTATAAACAGGCGTAATCTTGCTGTCAAGATCGATTCATCATTGTTGCTATGTAAACAGTCCGCCATGTTTGATAAGAATCACAGCAACTATGGTAGTATTTTGAACACACACACACACACACACACACACACACACACACACACACACACACACACACACACACACACACACACACACACACACACACACACACACACGACTCGGTGGCACAGTTGGTAGAGCGCTGAACTGGGAAGTAGAAGTGCTCCCAGTACCCAGTTCGAATCCTGCCCAGGGCCGAAATTATTTCGGTATCGCTGTGCCTCGGGTCGTTACTCTGACTCTCGTGGGCGGGGAGTTGTGTGTGTGTGTGTGTGTGTGTGTGTGTGTGTGTGTGTGTGTGTGTGTGTGTGTGTGTGTGTGTGTGTGTGTGTGTGTGTGTGTGTGTGCAAGGTCATAGCATTAACCATAGATCGGACCTACGAGCTCTGAGCATTAACCATAGATCGGACCTACGAGCTCTGAGCTCTCTTCCAGGAGGGAAATAACTGTCGATCACGAGTCCAACACGTGATCCAAAGACCAAGTGAATACACACACACACACACACACACACACACACACACACACACACACACACACACACACACACACACACACACACACACACACATACACACACACACACACACACACATATATATATATATATATATGTATATATATATATATATATATATATATATATATATATATATGTATATATATATGTATGGCAAGAGTGGTACTGTATAGGTAAATTCCAGGAAGGAACAGAAGTATTTTATTCTCTAACGTTTCGACAGAGTCTTCTTCAGAATCTTCTTCACAGAGATGTTAAGCCGCCTGATATATCCATCGGGTCTATTACAAAAATTTAGAATTAAAGTCAAACAAATATAGAAAAGTAAAAACACAGTTATAGAAGAACAGAGGAAAGAAAACTATTTTTTAGTGGTTCCTTACTCCTCGAGAGGTGAATTAATTTCCAAATTTCTAGCGAGAATAGGGATGGAAGTCGTACACTCCTCAGGACAGAAAACACACGAGATTTTACCAGTAACAACACACGGAAGAGAAAAATGAAAAGAGCGTGGTTTACAAGATTCCATGTGGTGGATGTGATGCAGCTTATTTTGGAGAAACTTCAAGAGGAATCACAAAAAGATTATACGAACATAAGAATGACATGCGACACCACAGGACATCTAATTCGTTAGTAGTACACGCTACACAACACGGACATATGCCTAATTGGAACAACACCAAAATCCTACACACCGGTATGAAAATGACGACAAGAAAAACTATTGAAGCTGCATATATTTATACTTTTAAATCAACCAATCATAGAGAAGGATTTGTAAATTTGGCACACACAACAGCAAGATTAATCATCGAGGGGGCACAAACGGCGGACTCTATCCCAAGGCGACCTGTGAGATGACCCGCTTAGTATATAGACAATGTATTCCAATTTGCCTGTACTATTATCTCTCTGAAGAAGACTGTCGAAACGTTAGAGAATAAAATACTTCTGCTCCTTCCTGGAATTTACCTATACCACTCTTGCCATACATTTGTCTTTTCTCTTGTCATATATATATATTATATATATATATATTTATAAATATATATATATAAATACGTATATGTATATGCAATAAAAACACTAGGAACGTGTGTTCACAAATGCGTAAGTAACCACTAGGAAAAGTAAACTAACGAAGCAGAGCGCTTTCGTATAATTACATCTTCAGTGCTGATACAAAGAAGGAATTATAAAATGAAGAAGCAAGGTACAGAATATATGACTGAGTGAGACATGGTAAAGAGGGAATTCGGAGAGGTAGTGGAAGAAGTACACGTGACATTTGATACCGTCTTGGTAACCAACAAGTATGGGACAATTGCTCATAAGTGGTATATTACAATTTAAATAATTTTGAAATTTCATGGCAAATATAACTATCTAATTTGTACAAACCTTGATGGAGATTAACATTTATTCCCTTACTAGATTTGATCAAACTGCATTCAATTAAATTTCTTTCTGTGATGTTATTGTTGTATGTGATGACTTTAGCGTTATCCCAGTCAACTGGGTGGTTAAAATTGTTCATGTGGTTGAATATGCCGCTAGATTGGTTTCCCTCTCTAACGTATTTCTTGTGTTGATTGATTCGTGTTTTGAGTGTTTTAGCAGTCTGACCAACATAAAACTGATCACAAAATTTACAAGGTATTTTGTACACACACCCTTTATCACTATTTACAGAATTATTTATGAGCAATTGTCTTACAGTATTCTTATTATTAAAAAATACATTAATGTTGAAATAGCGTAAAATATTTGGAATGTTTTTCAGGTTTTCTTGGTACGGTAGAATTAGTAAGTTATTCATATTGAAAGTTTGGGTTGACCTAAGGTTATGAAATGTCCTTTTTGCACGATTGTAAGCTGTATCAAGAACATGTGTGGGGTATTGCAGCTTAGTACCAATATCGTAAATACATCTTATTTCATCATCGATGTACTCTGGGCTGCAAATGCGCAGGGCTCTAAGGAATATCGACGAAAAAACAGATACTTTTACACCATCAGGGTGTGAGGAATAATAGTGTATATATGAACAAACATTGGTTGTTATACGGTATACACTAAACTTCAACTCACTTTCACGGCGGTAGATATTACAATCAAGGAAAGGCAAAATACCTTCATTCTCTATCTCCACCGTGAACTTAATGGAACTGACCAAATTATTAAGTTTACATAAAAAATCATTTACATTAACTTGAATGGGCCACAGACATAGGATGTCATCAATGTACCGCAGCCATACTATGTTGGAGGGAATGATCTTACTTAATATTCTAGTTTCAAAAAACTCCATATATAAATTACTCAATACGGGGGAGAGAGGATTACCCATGCTCATGCCAAATTTCTGAGAATAAAATTTATCATTAAATTGGAATTTACAGTCTTTAACACACAATTTAATCAGTTCAATTAAGGTGTCTGAGGGTAATGGTAAATCGTGCTTATTTAACTCTTCTTTTAGATAGATTAGAAGATCATCCAAAGGAACTTTAGTAAATAAACTAACAATATCATAACTTACTAATTTAGATTTTTAGTCTGGTTTTACCTCACCTAGTTTGTTAATAAGGTCTAAACTGTTCTTAACATGTGAAGTGGAAATAGTTCCAACTAGTGGACTAAGAATTGTTACCAACCATTTCGAAAGTTTATATGAAGCTGAACCTATTGAAGAAACGATTGGTCTTACCGGATGATTTGGTTTATGTGTCTTAATTAAACCATACATGTAAGGCAAAGGAGGGCTAGTAGAAATAAACTTTTTTATGAGTTCACTATTTCCACTTAACAATTCTTTTATCTTCTTATTGAAGATAAAAGAATTGTTAAGTTACGTATTGGTAGTAATGGACTGATTATCAGTGACTCTCAATCTGCTCTCCGTGCCTTGTCTTCCCAAAAATCAGAATCCCATAACCTAGTAACTCACATTCTATTTCAGCTAGCCACAGCCCTTGAGCACTCCCTTGTTATACACTTCCTGTGGATCCCTTCTCACATAGGAATAACTAACAACGAGACGGTGGACCTACTCGCCAAGGCAGCCTGCGGGCAGCCCTCACCTGCAGCTGACGCTTCACCTAGTTCCCTCTCATTCGACAGACGCAAGATACGTGCTGCAGCCCATTTGCCTATCGCTCACCGGAGGAATATCGAGCGACCTTTGAGTGTGACCATTCACCACTATGATCACTTTGCCAATCGCCCCAGCAAGTATCGCCGCCATGGACTCGTAGTTAGAAGACATAATGTGGTATCTGCTCGACTTAGATTAGACTACAGACCAGTGTGGCAGGTGAACGAGACAAGAGACATGCCTCAGTTCTCTTCCTGTAAACTGTGTGACTTGCCCAGTACAAACAACCTTCAGCATTATTGCCTTGAATGCCCTGCAGTAACAGATTTAATCCCCCATAGAGAGTCTGTCATTGATGTATGTAAATACTTGCTTGCCGATGACCATTTAGAAACACTGCTCTTACGTCACCCACACTTTGGTGGGTGCTAACTATCGTTGTTAAGGACCTAATAATTCTGATGTATGATCTTGTCCACGACTGTTTCAGTTATGTCAATGTCCCTTATATCATGATTGTAATATTGTACATACTTTTGTTTTGTATATACTGTTGACTGTGATATCATTAAAGCTGCTGTTTTATACATGCTGTTGTTGTCCCTGATTGTATCACCATGTCCTCCACCACTGTGTCCCAACCTGTGAAAATTTGTACTTGTCTACAAATTGCCGCCTCAGTCGAACAACGTGTCATGTGAGTCACGATTCTCATGTAAATAGTTAATTACTTATGTACTAGGCTTGCCGCTCTTTGAGCATAATAAAATGATTTAAAAGAAATATGTCCTGAGGGAACCTCTCACCAGATTTGTTGGACAAAAATCGAGATAAGAAAAAAAGAAGTACATTTTAAGGGACATTCGGCATCCCATCTCTCATACGCTTTTAGCATGTTGTTTATTCAATCAGCATATTTTTCAGCTCTATGATTTCCGAGAAAGATCTGTATAAGTAACACGAATGAATACCATGCTGTCAGCTCAACTGGATTCAGTTAACCTCAAAATTTGCTATCAGACATCAATTCTTGGGTCCAATGATATGCTCTCAGTTTTGCGTCACTGGGCCAAATTTGACTTTACGTACTGGAAACCACAACCATCGCGTGTCATTGCTTTTAAGATTTTTTTTTTATGAGGTCGAGTTTGATGTGAAGGGGTGGAAGGAAGCTTTTTTGTGGGCTTACTAGTGGCATAAGCTCCAAATTATACCGACCAACTATGCTCTCATCTCTCTTCGGCCAGACTTTTACAATGTAATGATTGCTGTCGTCGTGGTTGTTCCAAAGACACAAGAAACACTTTTTTCATATCCCAGTTGCAGTCTTAGGAGGAGGGAAATCACCTTTAAATCACCACAAATATTCCACTTATGAACTGATTAATTCCTTCCTTTCAGAATGAGTTTCATCGATTCATAAGTTTCTTTCCTACCGACAACATGGCTCACAGGAATGAAAAGGTTTTCATTACCATTATGTAACAACACAGCTATGAGGCTACTCTTACTCGGGTCTATAAACAATATTCATTTATTGGCCACATGCACGTGTCCTAGTTTTTAAATGAGTGCATTAACGTAAGTAAAGAAACAAGCATCATTTTCTTGCTTGAAAAAGACAGATAAATCTTCATGGCGTGAACGGAACATGGAAATTTTCGTACCTTCTTATAGGAGATTCCACTGCTGTAGACTCGATCCCAAAACTTCTGCCTTCTTCTTTGACAATGCTTGGACTTTTACATATCTTCTTGATTAAATAAACGTGGCTCCTTTTTCTTAGAATCAACTACGTACTCTTCGTCGATAGGAAAATCGGGGGATTCATCGTGTGACGTGTCAAGGTCTTAAAGTGAATCATGTGATGGAGAGGAACTGGAACAAGTGTTTTAAAGTGATGTGGGACCGGTTTTGGAACCGACTTACAATTTGCATACCTATTTTTATTTTATTCTATTTATTCATTTTGAGAAACTACTAATATTAGGTATGCAAAAGTAACAATCAGATACATGATTGGTTTGCTCACGTCATACCACTGATACACCAGAGGGCATTCCCTTCCGTTTTCTATTGGCCACTATATAAGCCTTGAGTATCACACTGTGGGAGCATATAATACATGAAGTGCCCACCCCTTGTTTTGGTCCCCAACCTTACATACGAAATGATTTCAATAGGCAGTTTTTAATTTGGTGGCAATGTTCTTCCGCTAGTCACGCGGACCAAATTTTCCACAGACATAAGAAGAGTTGTTTGGGTGATTCATACAGCCTCTTCTATTCACGATTTAATACAATGAACACAATCAAAACATGAAGAGCGAGAGAGACACCACACGCGGCGGCAGCGAAAAACACTGAGTTACCAAGAACAAACTAACTCATTTGGCGCTTGCACACAATACGCCAGCCCCAACTATAGCTAAACTAGATAATGAAATTTCTCATCCTTTATGTTATTGTTGTTATTTCTTTGATTTCGAATTTAGACCGCTTTCATTTTAACAAATTTTACAACACGGCCTATATTTAGCCGAAAGTATAGTTATAATCATACGCATGTTCATACTTCAAAAGCCTGACGTGCTAGAACAATTTTGAGTACGGTTTCCGAATCAGCACTCTCGATTTATTGTGAAACAATTGCTTATACCCCAGCAACATAAACTTTGTTGTCCAATGTTATTCATAAGAAATTTATTCAATCTTATCGTTACCAAATGAAGGTTTGGAACTTCCGTTGTGTTTACGAGTGTCTTATCAATTTACTCTATGTTCATGACTCATCCAAACCTGTCGTTTTGTAACAATGGCCCTAACAATGGTTAGAGCGTCGTTGCTTGCAGCAAAGGTCGAAGGGATAGTGGTCCGAATCCTGCCAAGTTACAAAGTCCTCTGTAAGGGACACCGTCTCAGCCTCCCGATAAGGGGGGAGGGTGAGTTTGTGATATTAAACCATAACATGTATGCTTGTAAGAAAACTGTTCTTATTTTTCTATTATTTTTTTTTAGGTATTTCCTGTGTATTGTACATTGTTTTACGACTGCCTGCCTAGATGGATTCGTCTTTCCTGTAAAAGGTCGCAATACTCATTGTATACACTGTATATAACATTTATTTTTATTTTTCAAGTTAATGTTGTTACGCAGTGGGACCGTACCTCCAAGATCTAATTTAGCGGTGTCTAGTAAACATAAGGTGCCCTCATTTATTCCTACCCAAACATCAGCTCTAGTGACTGGCCCTTTTTAGTTTTTTTTTCATTGCACTCAGGCTTGTACTGTTTATTTTCAAATGTTTCTGCATGTAATGCCATATTATATTGTGGTTATAGTGAAATGATATGATTACATTTCTAGCCAGGCATGTAGTCTTGGCTGCCATGTTTGTCTCTTGCGTGACATCATTTGTTGACGATCACGTTTTCTTTGGTTGCTTGTAAGAAAACGCTTTTTTTTCTTTCTTTTTTAGATATTTCCTGTGTATTTGACATTGTTTAACGACTACCTGCCTAGATGGATTCGCCTTTCATGTAACAGGGGATGTGTTTTTATGAGCGGTGGCAATACTCATTGTATGTATATAACATTTATTTTTATTTTTCAAGATAATGTTGTTACGTAGTGGGACCGTTCTTCCAAGATTTAATTTAACGATGTCTAGTAAACATAAGGTGTCCTAATTTATTCCTACCCAAACATCACCTCTAGTGACTGGCCCTTTTTAGTGTTTTCATTGTACTCGGGCTTGTACTGTATAATTTCTTATAATTTCTGCATGCAATGTCATATTATATTATGGTTATAGTGAATTAATACAATTACATTTCTAGCCAGGCGTGTTGTCTTGGCTGCCATGTTTGTCTCTTCCGTGACATCATTTGTTGACGATCACGTTTTCTTTGGTTGCTTGTAAGAAAACTGGTGTTATTTTTTTTATTTTTATTTTATTTATTTATTTATTTATTTATTTATTTATTTATTTATTTATTTCCTGTGTATTGGGCATTTTTTACGACTACCTACTTAGATGGATTCATATTTCTTGTAAAAGGGCATGCGTTTTTGTGAGCGGTCGCAATACTCATTGTATGTATATAAAATCTATTTCTATTTTTCAAATTGATGTTGTTACACAGTGGGACCGTACTTCCAATACATTGTTTAGCGATGTCTAGTAAACATAAGCTACCCTCATTTATTCCTACCCAAACATCACCTCAGACAATGGCTCATACGTTCACACTGTTACATCAGGATCCTACTGTTATGAAATTTTCTGGTGAAGATCCCCATTATAAAGCCATTGATTTTCTTCGCCAGTGTGAAGATTGTATTGTTAATACTAATGTTTCAACAGGGTCTGAGAAAATTTCTTTTGCAGCTTTTGGTTGTAGTGCTTATCTAAGTGATTAATACAATATTTTACACTGTTAGTATTTTTTCATTTGCCACTCCCGTACAATATATATATATATATATATATATATATATATATATATATATATATATATATATATATATATATATGTGTGTGTGTGTGTGTGTGTGTGTGTGTGTGTTTACCTAGTTGTATTTACCTAGTTGTATCTTACGGGAAGGGGAGCTACGCTCGTGGTGTCCCGTCTCTGTATCTCGCCATATCTAATTTGCTCTTAAATTCGTGTATTGTTTTGTACACACTATTGTTTCGTCTAGTATGTCCCATACATCCACCACTCTGTGGAGAAAGCTGTTCTTTTTCAGATCTCTTCTAATACTGTCCTTTTTGAGCTTCCTTCCATGCCCTCTTAAGTTTCTCTTATCCCAATTTAGTAAGTCTTCCCTATCAAGGACTTTTTTACCTCTCATAATTCTGTAGATGGTCAATAAGTCATCCCTTTCTCTCCTTTGCTCCAGTGTCGGTAATTCTAGTTTTGATAATCTATCTTCATATGACAATTTTGATAGTGTTGGGGCCATCTTCGTAGTTGCTCTCTGTATTCTCTCGATTTTCCTTGTATTCTTTTTAGTACTGGGCGACCATAGTGTTGCTGCGTATTCCAATTTAGGCCTTATCAGTGTGACTAGTATTTTATTTACCATTTCTTCATCCAAGTAAGTAAAAGATACTTTTATTGATAGGTTTCACCGACAATTTTGTTTATCTGTTCGTCAGGGACATATCCTTTGTGATGATTACTCCCAGGTCTTTTTCAGATTCCACTTTACTTCCTTTGCACCAATTTTATATTGTCCTGATATCCTTTTCTAACTTTTTCCAAATCCCATTATGCTACATTTCTTAATGTTGAATCCCCACTTCTGACTTCATTCCCAAATCCTGTTCAGATCTCTCTGCAGTGAGTCACAGTCCGTTTCAGTACTCACTTTCTTTAACATTTTTGCGTCATCTACAAAGAAGCTCATGTAACATTCCACACCCTCGTCCATGTCATTCACATAAATAGCAAACATTATTGGTGCGCTGATTCTTGTTGAACTCCACTAATTTCCTCTTCCCAAGTAGAAATCTTATCTTTGAGCTGAGCATTACCCTCATTTTTCTTCCATGCAAAAAGTCCTCCATCTATTTCATTAGTTTACCTTGTATTCCTCCCGTGGTTTCCATTTTTCTTGATAGTTTTTTGTGTGGGACTTTGTCAAAAGTTTTTGTAGATCTAGAAAAGCACAATCAGCCCATCCGTCCCTTTCCTATATTACATCTAGTAGTCTCGAGTAAAAACAGATCAAATTTGTGGCACATGATCTTCCCCGTCTAAATCTGAATTGTTTCGGATTTGATATATTGTTCTCCTCCAGATGTTTTATCCATCTACTTTTTATAACTTAAAAAAAAAGGTTACTGTGAGTAACAAAAGAAATGTGTTTTGCTACATGAAAAGTGGTTTAGCGGGTGAGGTAAAGTCTCCGCTGGACTTTATTTATTTTCAGGTACGAAGATTATGTACAATAAGAGATAAGGGAGAGGGTCTCCCTACCTCTACTAACTAGGTCCTTGACCTAGGCAGTCCTCCTGCCAGGTACTTGACCTGGGCAGTTCCTAGTGCCAGGTACGTGACCTAGACACTCTTAGTGCCAAGCTTTGACCTCGGCAATCCTATCTCCAACGGCGCAGCCGTTCGTAATAAAGGGCGAGGGGTAAGTTTAGTGGGTTGCCGTATGGGAGATGTGTTACTCATCAAATATAGTTATGGGTGTTAGTTCTTTTATATAAGGGTTAGTTGTATGGTTGGTGGGCGTGGCTAGATAGGGTGTATATATATATATATACATACATGTATATCTATATATATATATATATATATATATATATATATATATATATATAAAGTTACTGTAATGTAATTGGGTTAGGTATGAGAAAGGGTTCAATGGGTTTGTCTGATGGCATTAGATATTTCGTGTGGCGACACTGCGGGGTCGTTGTTGTTTGTTTTATGTTGTATTTAGTCAAGCTATTTTGAGATTGGGAAATTGGTGAGGTCTGCAAAGACGAGTACCATGTTGCATGTGTATGGGTCACGTTCATGGTTGGTGATTGTTGGTGACAGTAACACCTTGGTTGTAAGGGAATCCGGTCTGTGATTTGTTGGGTCTTCTTTATTTCCTCCTTTATAAATTGGTACGATATCAGTATTTTTTAAGTCTTTTGGTATTTTTCTTCTTTGAGTGAGCAACTTATTATGTATATTTTGTCGATTAGTTCTTTACATTCTTTTAATATCCAATTTGCAATTCCATCCAGACCGTGCGATTTTCTGACATCAAGGTTCATTATTGGGTCCATTATTTCTTTTCGTGTTACCATTATTCCCCTCATGGGGGGGGGGGGTCACTTCTCTCTCTTCATCCCTATGTTGTACATTTTCTCTAATGAAAACCTACTTGAAGTGTTTGTTCATGACTTCAGCTATTTCTGTATCTTCCGTGTACTCCATATTCCCTTGGCGTAGTTTCACAATCTCCTGTTTATTTTTTGTTTACCGTTCACATATCTATAGAATAGTTTTGGCTGATCCTTACATTTTTCTATTATGTCTTTTTCATATTTTCATTTGTCTTCCCTGCGTATTTTTACATATTCGTTCTTTTGATTAACATACATTTGCCACTTCGTAGGTTTTTTGTCTTTTCTCCATCTTTCCCAAGCTCTTCTATCTTTCTCTTCGCTGACACCTTCTGTTAAACCAGCCCTTAATATACACCCTTTCCTGTTGTTACTGTAGGACATATTTATCCACTCCTTCTTTATATATTTTCATCAGAATTATCCATTTTTCTTCCATTTGTGTTTCTTCATTGTAGAATTTTCCCCAGCTCGTGTGTGTGTGTGTGTGTGTGTGTGTGTGTGTGTGTGTTTGTGCGTGATACATGCACTTAAATGGAATTAAATTGGACAAATTTAGATTTAAGAAGGGAATAAGCAAGAACTGGTTTACCAATAGAGTAATTAACGAATGGAATAGACTTAGTAACCAGGTAGTTAGTGAGCGCTGAATCCATTGGTTGGTTTAAAAGAAGATAATTTTATGGATGGGGATAGTAGGCGGTAAGGGATATGGAAGTGCCAAGTGTAGGCCTTAGGGTCTCTTGCAACCTCCTTTATTCTTATGTAAAAGACCTTTCTTCCCCTTGTATGGGAAATGCCCAGCTAAAGCATGCGCCCATCCAACATCTATTTGTTTCATCTTTTAAGGGCCATTTACACGATTAAACGGTTTGTCAAACAAGTGTTTGAAGTGATCTTTGACCGTGTGAACGGTGTATTTGGTTGCCAAACACATTTGTCAAACATGTTTTGACAACCATATACCTCATTCACACCGTCAAACATCACTTCAAACACTTGTTTGACAAACCGTTCGATCGTGTAAATGGACCTTTTATCTTAGCTCCTTATGGATGAAGGGACATCCCCTGTCCCCCGCCACACAGCTCGGGGCCAGAAGCAACGCAGCGAGACACAGCACCGCGAGGCTTCAGACCCGAAGTCGGTTCACTTCCACAGCTTCGTTGCCATGGCGACCTTCCCTCGCGCGGAAATCGAGAAGTCGAGGAGAATCGAGGAAATAATAATGATAAATCCAAATCGTTTATTATACATTTTATTGTCTTTACAACACTTGTAAATAAAATCTCTGCATAACCTTAGAGTCACAACCTCGCTCAGACATACACGTATGTTCACACACACGTATTTACATACACACACTCGCACGCGCGTGCATGTTCAGTTAGTGATACATGGTAACTACACTCCCCCAGTTGCTTTCATTACATTATGAAACCTGACGATTGAAGAAAAAAATGATCATTCAGTCTGTTTTTATCCCTGACTAGAATTAACATGATTGTAGAAAATAATTTATAACTTGAAACTTTGCAATGGCTGGGTTAATATGGAATTTGATATTCAATTAAAAATCATAAGGAATATACCTGTGTTTATGTATTATTAAATGTAAATACATACTGCGAGTAAATCACTCAACGAGAAGAAATTCATACGACCACAAACTCTGTGATCCACATTATGTAACCATTATCGACAAGATATGTACAGTAAATTACATGATAACTATTACATAGTTTTATAAGTCTGTCCTGAGGACAAACTTTTGATAAAAACTTATACTAGGTAAAATGCAAAATGTTCTCGTTATTGTCTTTTCAAACATCGACGACATAAAACAAATTCGAAGCGCCGGCTTAGTCTGGCGTGCGTTCGTTTGCAGATTTCAAATTATCATTATTTTTTATGATAATGGTAATGATGATGATAATAATAATAATAAAATAATAATAATAATAATGATGATAATAATAATAATGATAGTAATAATAATAATAATAATAATAATAATAATAATAATAATAATAATAATAATAATAATAATAATAATAATAATAATAATAATAATAATAATAATAATAATAATAATAATAATAATAATAATAATAATGATAATAATATAATGATAATTATAATAATAGTAATGATAGCAACAACAGTCGTTGCTACATGTATTTTTGTAAACACAAAAACGTAGCAGCATTTGATGCTTAAAACGTACAGAATCGAATGCACTAAATTCACCATAACCCCTTTTCATTTAGAAAAAATCTGTCTCACTGATTGATAGTCACATGATGTACTCGTATTTTTTCTATTCTTTAGCAAATGCTTCCTATATACACAAATCCTGGGAAGGACCACATCATTTGTGAAAATCACTGTCAAACGTGTCACATGAAATGGGTTAGGCAATTCTGTGTTACGCCAAGTTTATGGGGTTTAATGAGGAGAGCCTTTCCCTCTCTCTCTCTCTCTCTCTCTCTCTCTCATAAGGAGAGCAGGTGACCGGCGACTGCTCTCTAATACAGCACAGGCAAGTGTTGAGTGTTTTTGCACCGAGAGATCTACAGCGGGACCACTGCCGGCCACTATGGGGCTGCGGTTAGAGAAACTCGAGGGAAGGAACAGTTACCTTATCCTCCTTATAGGGGGGTAGCCGGATCAATATGCCACTTTTGACCCGACTCTACACAGACGAAAATGGGGGAAATGTGCGGCGGTATCCTTGTCCCCCGCAAGGCTAAATGACCTCAGACGGGATCACTCACGCATTTGAGGTCAGGTCAGGTGGCGGTATCCTTGTCCCCCGCGAGGCTAAATGACCTCAGACGGGATCACTCACGCACTTGAGGTCAGGTCAGGTGGCGGTATCCTTGTCCCCCGCGAGGCTGAATAACACCAGATGGGATCACTCACGCGTTCGAGGTCACTTCAGGTCAGGTGGTCGTGGGCGCGCAGCTGGTGTCGGTGTTGGCCTTCAAGAGACGGCTGAAGACGGAGGCAGGCGAAGTGGCGAGTTGTCGCGGGTTGCCGTCTTCGACCAGCCGACCCTCGTGCAGGACCAGAACTCGCGGATACTCGAGCAGACTCTCCACGCCATGCTGAAGCGGCAGGATGAGGAGGAGGAGGATGAGGAGGAGGAGGAAGAGGAGGAGATCTCGTTAGGGACAGCCAAATCAAAGGAACACAAAGGAACACAAAGGAAGAACAAAGAACATTCAACATCAGGCCTACTGGTCCTAACGAGGCTGTTTGTGTTAACTAAACTACAATTACGAAAACAGAGCAACTCTCTCTCTCTCTCTCTCTCGCTTTAACTCTCTGTCTCTCTCTCCCTCTCACTCTGTCTCTCCATCTCCCTCCCCTTTTCTCTATCTCTCAATCCACTCTCTCTGTTTCTTTCTCTCCCTCTATCTCCATCTCCATCCCTCTTTCTCTATCTCTCCTCCCCTCTCTCTATTTCTCTCTCTTTCTCTCTCCCTCCTCTTCCTCCCTTTCTCTCTCTCTATTTCTTTTTCCCTCTTTCTCTCTCTATATCTCTCCCCCTCTTTCTCTCTCCCTCCTCTTCCTCCCTTTCTCTCTCTCTATTTCTTTTTCCCTCTTTCTCTCTCTATATCTCTCCCCCTCTTTCTCTCCTTCCCTCTTTCTATCTCTCACCCTCTTTTTATCTCTCCCCTCCTCTCTCTACTCTCTTTTTTGACATAAAAACTCAGATACAATATCATCTCCCCTGTATTTTATCAAACCTAACAAGCGCTCCTATCCTTGGGCTCGGGAACAAAAAATAACAATAAATTAATAAACATTCTTGTTTTGGAAGATGAGTCTCTATTCATACAGGACAGCAGCAAATTTAGAATTGCTTACGTAATATGCTACACGTGGCTGACCACAATTAATATATGGAAGTGAAATGTTGATTTATTTATGTATTCATTTATATGTTTTTTCCAAATTTAGTGCAATACCTTAACAAAGAAATATATACTTTATTCTAATTTATTCTGCGCCTTCAGAGTGTTCATTTTCTGTATCGGAAAAACATAGAAAATGGCTACGAGGGAGGGATGACTTATATAACGGAGAAGCCGAGAATCACAGACTTGAATTAAAATAAACTAAATCTGAGACAATTTTCGTCTCTAATTATATCAGTGTCATCAAAGTGATAAAGATATGAATTTATGATTATCTACTGCTATTTCCATAATGGATCTAAAAATAGATAAATAAAAAAAATCGGCATCAAAAATTGTGGGAAAAATAAAGGACATAAAAAATGCATATACATACAGAAGAAAAATGGACAGAAAAAAAAATATCAGGAAGAACCTACCGCATCAAAAATTGTGGAAAAAATAAAGGACATAAAAAATACATATACATACAG
>NC_134780.1:4677696-4687696 GCF_046742065.1 Oratosquilla oratoria | reverse complement strand
TAGATAGATAGATAGATAGAGAGAGAGAGAGAAAGAAACAGAAAAGGTATCGCATTGGTCTCTGCATATTGGAAACAAGAATAAATAAATATAATAGATATATGAATATATAAATTAAGAATATATATATATATATATATATATATATATATATATATATATATATATATATATATATATATATATATATATATATATATATATATATATATTAGAGGATCAATCCATCCCTCACCCCAGGGTCTCTTTTGCAGAAGACCCGCGGCCCCGAGGAAACCGGCCACGGCCACCGGGATAAAGGACCATTCCAGGAGTAAAGGACCCTCTCCCCTTTCACGGTCAAGGACGATCATCGAAACCGACACTTCACCAGTGCTTCTATCCTATCCCTCCCCGAAGGTCGTCGAGGAGGACCTTACCTCGAAGTGGCTCTGAAGAACCTCTGGACGGCGTAGTACACGACGAAGATGACGAGGGCAGCCGCCAGGAAGATGGGCGTCACGACGGCGTTGACCACCACTGCGGAGACGCAGAGGAGCACGAAGAACACGAGGCACAGGATCGAGTTCGCGATCTCCTGACGAAGGCGAAGAAGGAGGCGAAGGAGGAGGGGGAGGAATTGGAGGAAGAGGAGGAAGAATTGGAGGAGGAGAAGGCCGAGGACGAGGATGTGGAGGAGGAGGAGGAGTGGGAGGAGAGGAGGTGGAGGAGGAGGTAGGAGGAGGAGGGTGGAGGTGGAGGAGGAGGAGGAGGAGGAGGGGAGGTGAGGGGAGGGTAGAGGAGGAGGAGGAGGAGGGGGAGGGGTGAGGAGGAGGAGGAGGAGGTGGAGGAGGAGGAAGGTGGTGGAGGAGGGGAGGGAGGAGATGGTGGTGGAGGAGGTGGAGGAGGAGGAGGAGGAGGAGGAGGAGGAGGTGTTATGGTGGTGGAGGAGGTGGAGAAAGATGTGTGATGGTGGTGGAGGAGGAGGAGGAGGAGGAGGAGGAGGTGGAGGAGGAGGAGGTGGGGGAGGAGGAGGTATGATGGTGATGGAGGAGGAGGAGGTATGGTGGTGGTGGAGGTGGTGGAGGCAGAGGAGGTAGAGGGGGGAGGATGAGGATGAGATGGTGGAAGTAGAGGAGGAGGGGGAGAATGTGGAGGAGATGGCGAAGGTAGAGGAGGAGAAGGAGGAGTGAGGAGGAGGAGGAAGAGGAGAGGAGGAAATGGGGAGGAGGTGGAGGTGTGATGGAGGAGGAGGAAGAGGAGGTGGAGGTGTGGTGGAGGAGGAAGAGGAAGAGGAGGAGGCGGAGGAGGAAGAAAAGGAGTTAAATGGATCAAAGACGAGGCGTTTAAAAACAATTGATAATAGTCTTTAAGGTCCATAAATACTGTGTATTACAATATATAATTTTTTGTTCCAGACAATGGCAAGTAATCATATCTGATATATATATATATATATATATATATATATATATATATATAATATATATATTATATATATATATATACATATATATATATATATATATATATATATATATATATATTTATATATATTTTCTTTTTTTTTGGGGGGAGGCAGAGTCTAACGAAATCACTTTCCGTTCAGAAACCATAAAAAAACCCACAAGGACTACTAGTCTTTTCGCAGGCCGACGGTAGAATAAAGTATCCCAAGTGCGCCCCATGGCAGCTGAGGGTCTCCTTACCTTGTCGAGCATGGCCGTATCACTGTTGAACCGGTTCATGAGGCGCCCCGTGGGCGTCATGTCGAAGAACCTGCCCGAGCACTTGACGATGTTTTCCAGCATCTCCTGATGGAGGTGTCGCCGTCCTCGGGCGGCCGCCTTGTGCCCCGCGGCGTTGGTCAGGAAGGTCGACACCAGCGACAGGAGGGAGAGGAGGGCGTAGAAGAGGAGGTAGGACGTTATCTGCAGGAGTAACCCGAAGGAGGGGGGTTGAGTGACACGAAGAATCCTGAAGGAAGGGAAGCTGAGGTTCAAGAAGTCTTGAAGGGAAAGGAGCAAAGGGTCTTCCGAAGTGGTGTGTGAAAATAGAATATGGTTCGGAATCGATGAAATCTGGAATTTTCCAAAATTTGAAAATTTCCAAACACCGAAAATTTGAAAGACTCGAAAAAAAAAAAATCGAAAATTTTCCAAAATTTGAAAATTTTCCAAAATTCGGGTCGAACACCTTCCGCAAACTTCCTTCGTAATCCAGCTTTTCTGAAAACTAGAGATTTGTGAATTATAGAGAGCCCGAGAAGAAATAAATAAATAAAGAGAGAGAGAGAGAGAGGGGGGGGAGGGGGTAGGTAACCTGTCCGCAACGACAGACCCTCACCTTGTCCTTGACGACGCCCTGGTCACCCTCGACGACAGTGGAAGTCCCCCTTGACTCCGTCACGCTGGACCAGTGGCTCAGCCAGAAGTCGCGACCCACGGAGAGACCTGGCGGGGGAAATAAAAAGGACGCTTTAACCTTCAATGTCGTATGTATCGAGGAAAATTTTTCCTGAGGTCAGAAAGAGAGAGAGAGAGAGAGAGAGAGAGAGAGAGAGAGAGAGAGAGAGAGAGAGAGAGAGAGAGAGAGAGAGAGAGAGAGAGAGAGAGAGAGAGAGAGAGAGAGCTCCCAGATTCGGACTACCACTAAAATCCTGCACGAGTTACTTGGGTCATAAAAAACCCTAACATGTACACAAACACGATCGATGTACGACCTACTTGAAGGAGGTACTAAAAGCCACTCACCCTGGGCTGAGAGTGCCCCGAAGACATAAAAGAGTCCTGGGAGGATCCCACAGGCACGGAGATACACCACATAGTTCCACTTGGAGATCCTGCCCCTTTCACGGTCCTCCTCATTGATCAGGCTCTTACTCTCGGGCTCCTCTTCGGGAGGAAGGTCAGCCTCGAGGTCGAAGTGCTGGTCCAAGTGGGGGGACTGCGTGCCTGAAGGCGGGAGGGCGCTGGGCGAGAGGGGTTCCTTGCTCTGCGGTCGCGGGCCGTCCTTACGGATTGACCTGGGAATAGGTCAGAGTAGGTCAGGTCACGGTAAGTAAATTTGAAAGTCAATAGGAGGTCTTCTGGTCTATAATGGAAAAAAAGGCTACCCCTCTCCAAAAGGGGACCGAGATCTTTGTATCCATATATTCATTCATCTCTGCAATATTAATATGAACACCTAAAACTATACATGTACACGTATACCAAAAGGCCCTTTCCTCCTTGTAAGGGCGGGGGGTTAGCTCTCATAAAAAAAAAAAAAAAAAAAAAAAACAGTCCGAGACGTCGATGGCTGCTTTGACTTGGTCGACTACCCCGTCCTCCTTATCCTATATACCAATGACTTCTTCCCCCTTATAAGGGAGGTAGCCAAGACTGGCACGCGCCCACTCCCACCCATTCCACTCCCATCCACCTCCCATGTTTCTCTTTCATCTTAGCTCTTCGTGGATGAAAGGTCATCCCTGTTTCCTGCCCACTGCCCACGTCGGGTACAATGCAGCAAGACACAGCACATCCACAAGCAACGCCGGTTTATTTAATCGGCGACCCCTCCCCATGCGTAAAGTTTAGAAGACAGGTAAAAATCCCTTCGGGTTGCGTAAAATATTCACCACACACAACCTCCCCTTTATAAGGAATTAATAAGGATATTGGTAAACAACGCATCAACGTCTAAAGCACTTACTTGATGGAGGTGTTCGCGAACAGCCTCTGCATGGTGATCGAGGGCGCGAAGGCGGGCGAGGACCTCATTCGGGGCAATGGGCGTCGTCTGGTGGGTGTGGCGAGCGGGTGGGCGTCGAGGGCGGTCTGGGGCGAGGGGCGGTACACGGAGCCCACCCTCGAGCTGGTGCGACCGAAGGCGGGTGCGCTCGATTTGATCCTGCGGGGGGAGAACGCTTTCGTGAGGAACTTACTTCAGGAGGCGCTAAATCGCTGTGGCAGAAGCAGTCAACTTTGGAGGGGCGGGTAATTAACATTCACTGCTGGGAATCGTAAAGAAGTGCGGGACTCGAACCCAAAATTTCGGTGAGGAGCCTACGGCAGGAGGTGCTGAGTAGCTGCACCGAAGCCGTCACCTATCCCCTCTTATACGCTTTTGGGGACTGTAGGGGTGGGGGTAGGTAACTAACAGTCACTCCTGGGAATTGGAAAGGAATGCGGTATTCGAACCCACAACTAAGGAAATACGAGACCAGCAACCACGCTTCTGATGACGCCACCATACTTGTAGGACTTGTGTCGATCTTTAAGATTTTATTCTGGCGAAGGGGAACCGATTTAATTAATTTGAGGATGTTCCCCTGGATGGTAGGTTTTTCTGGTGTCTATAGTTTCTCCCTTTTTTCTTTTGGCTGCCGCCAGGCGATTTTATTCAGCCCAGGGAAGACGCCTCCTCATCCTCCCTCCATTTCATCCTTCTTCCCTTCCTCCTCCCTCCTCTTCCTCCTTCTCCCCCTTCCTCCTCTTTCTCCTTCTCCTCCCTCCCCATCCTCCTCCTCCTTCTCCCCTCCTCCATCTCCCTCCCTCTTCCCCCTCCTTCTCCTTCTCCTCCTGTTCCCCTCTCCTTCTCCTCCTTCCTCTTCCTTCTCCTTCTCCTCCCTCCCCATCCTCCTCCTCCTTCCCCCCTCCTCTTCCTCCCTCCCCTTTCCCTCCTTCTCCTCCTCCCTCCTTCTCCTCCTTCCTCTTCCTCCTTTTTCTCCTCCCTCCTCCTCCTCCTCCTCCTCCTTCTCCCTCCTCGTCCTCATGACACTTACCTGAAGAGCGCCGTCTTCCTGACACCCCCGCCGGCGGAGGTGTATGCGAAGTTGTGACTGCGGGCGTGGAAGGTGTGGGCGTGGCGGGAGAGGGGCGTGGGGACGGCGGGGAGGTACTCGCACTCGTCGGCCGGCAGGAGGGCGTGATGGGCGGCGTGGCGGACGATGCTGTAGCCGCGTCGAGGGAGAGCTCGGTCGTCATTCAGCGTCTCCTTCACCTGACGGAGGCGCGGGCGAAGTCGTGACTCGGTTACTTGATAGTGATGAAGATGATGAAGAAGGTCATGATGGTGGTGATGATAATGATGATGACCATGATGATGCTAATGATGACGGTGATATGACGACTATGATGATAATGATGATGATGATGATGAAGAAGGTGAGGGTGGTGATGATAATGATGATGACGATGATGATGGTAATGATGACGGTGATATGACGACTATGATGACGATGATGAAGATGATGAGGAAGGTGATGGGTGATGGTGGTGGTGATGATAATGATGATGACGATGATGATGGTAATGATGACGGTGATATGACGACTATGATGATAATGATGATGACGATGATGAAGGTGAGGGTGGTGATGATAATGATGATGACGATGATGATGGTAATGATGACGGTATTATGACGACTATGATGATAATGATGACGATAATGATGACGATGATGAAGGTGATGGTGGTGGTGATGATAATGATGATGACGATGATGATGGTAATGATGGCGGTAATATGACGACTATGATGATAATGATGACGATGATAATTGTAGTGATGACGGTGACGATGATGAAGATGACGACGAAGATGACGATGACAATGATGACGGTGACGACGACGATGACGATATTGATGATAACGAAAATAAAGATGATGATAACGATGATGATTAACTACTATTATTACTACTACTGATGGTGATTGTGGCGATAGTGATGGTGGTGGCAGTGGTGATAGTGATAGTGGTAATGGTGATGATGGTGATGGTGGTGATCATGGAGACATTTATAGGACTAACCAAATTACCTTAATTAACATTTATTAATTATTCATCAATAATCTTTAATTAACCTGAAGTGGGAAAATTCAAATGTTTTGCTCTGCCTGATGACGGACAATTTCATTCAGATCGAAGAAACTCCTCTTAAGTTCGACCGCGGCTTTGGCCATAGGTACTGGCCTGGGGTCTAATCAGGAACGAAAAAAAAAAAAAAAAAAAAAAAAAAAAAAAAAAAAAAAAAAAAAAAAAAAAAAAAAAAAAAAATATATATATATATATATATATATATATATATACATGTTCTCATCTCCTTTCGCTGTTATCATCTTCGATATTCAACGTGTCTGTCATCTCCCTTCGATGCCTAACGTGCACACGCGCGCACGCACGCATATGCTACCGGACGACTTCAACCAACTTTCCAGGGACTGTCCGGGACTTAAGTCGACGCCCCTGCCGAACAAAAGGCTCAGCGCATCTCGGATCAAGCCATCTGAAGCCCTCTACTTGAACAAAGAAGCCGACAGGGTGTCGAAGAGACACTTGCGTGGACAAAAGCCTAATCCGGCGCCTCTCGCCGTCGCTTAAGTCGAAGCGACGAAACATTTTATATACCAAGTTTTGGCAACTTTGTACATATGTATATATAAATTTCTCTGGCAACCCTCCGAGATTTGAACGGAGCTTACCTTGTATTTGTAGGCCAGAGAGTCTGGCACATTAAAGCACACAATCCCAGACTTTACTTTGCCATTTACATGTAGAAGTTAAACCTACACTCTATATTCATATATGTATATACATACAGTATATATATATACTTATATATATCCTTGATTACTTATTTGACTCTCCCTCCTCGGCGCGATACTATCCCAAAGGATAGAAGCGCCGTTTACCCCTGAAGAAATACAGGAGCAACCACCCAAACCCATGCGTCTTCGGCGCGACGTTGCCTACCGAGGATAGAACCGCTGGTGACGCTCTCCTACCCCCAGGAGCGACCCCTTGACCTTACCTCGTCCTCCGTCACGTCTCCGCCGTCAACCTCCGTCCCTCGTCGAGACATTGTCCTCTTCTGGATGGTGATTTTGGAGACCAACCGAAGAAGGGACCAGCGTTCTCGGGCCGTCGTCTTGGCGGGGAAGTCGAGGTTCCTCCGATCTTCGGGAACCTCCTGTGGCACGGCTGCAGGGTACTGGTCCGCAGACCACGAAGTCCACTCCTGCCAGAGCTTCGGGTAGGACGCGGCGAGCTGCGCCGGGGTGCCTTGGACTCTCACATGCCCGTTCTCCAGGTACACCACCTGCAGGAGTAGAACACAGGGGGGTAATAATGATAAATAATAAATAATGATTGATGATGATGATGATGATGATGATGATGATGATGATGATGATGATGATGATGATGATGATGATGATGATGATGATGATGATGATGATGATGATGATGATGATGATGATGATGATGATGATGATGATGAAGAAGAAGAAGAAGAAGAAGAAGAAGAAGAAGAAGAAGAAGAAGAAGAAGAAGAAGAAGAAGAAGAAGAAGAAGAAGAAGAAGAAGAAGAAGAAGAAGAAGAAGAAGAAGATGCAAAAACACGTCAGTGGTCATGGTTCTACAACAAGACTGAAGACCATTGGACTAATGAAAAAAGTGAGAGAGAGAGAGAGAGAGAGAGAGAGATAGATAGATAGATAGATAGATAGATAGATAGAGAGAGAGATAGATAGATAGATAGATAGATAGATAGATAGATAGAGAGAGAGAGAGAGAGAGAGAGAGAGAGAGAGAGAGAGAGAGAGAGAGAGAGAATTAGAACAAAAATATATAAACACACACACACACACACACACACACACACACACACACACACACACACACACACACACACATATATATATATATATATATTATATATATATATATATATGTGTGTATATATGTATATTATATATATGTATATGTGTATATATATATATATATAAAGCTTCACGGCCTTTAATCAAGCTTTTCGTTGCCTCTGAGTAGATAACATTTCATAACGACGCTCCTTGGATGTTCCTTCAGATGAGACCCTCTCGAAGACCAAAATCCGATATAACAAGATTGGTCTTACGGGCTGTCTTCGTGGTTCCTGGGCTTATGCAGACGGTCTTACTGGGGGTCTTACGTGGTCTTGGTGGTCTTACCTTAGCCGCCCTGGTGGCGAGTCTGGTCTGGTGAGTAGCGAGAACGACTGTCCGGCGTTGACGAAGGAGGTGCTTGACGACGCCGTGGTCGAAGACGTGCTGGCCCACGGAGGCGTCCAGTGCAGAGAAAGGCGCGTCCTGGACCCCAAAAGAAAGAAAAGGTCATGGTCGAGGTTGGAAAGTTAAGGTCAAGGCTGGGAAGTCAAGGTCGAGGTTGGAGAGTCAAGGTCAAGGCTGGGAAGTCAAGGTCGAGGTTGGAGAGTCAAGGTCAAGGCTGGGAAGTCAAGGTCGAAACTGGAAAGTCAAGATCAAGAATGTTAAGTCAAGGTCAAGGCTGGAAAGTCAAGGTCAAGAATGGAAAGTCATGGTCAAGGCTGTCAAGGTTGGGAAGTCAAGGTTAAAGCTGGTAAGTCAAGATCAAGGCTGGGAAGTCAAAGCCAAGACTGGGAAGTCAAGGTCGAAGCTGGAAATTCAAGGCTGGAAAGTCAAGGTCAAGGCTGGGAAATTAAGGTCAAAACTGAATAGTTAAGATCCAATAACTACAAAACCTAAACCACTCCGAATTCCCACAAAACTATGAGATTAACTACTTGATCCGATTTAACTACAAGTTAATCAAGTTAGACAAACTAGATTACCAATCACAGGTCTCTTCCAGTGACCATATGGACATGAGAAATGTGTTACTTTTGTTTTTAAAGATAACAAGCACCTGGCTTCGCCAGCCACGGCTGCGCCGTGGGTGCTTGGCCTGCGGCGCTGCTCGCTTCGCGAAGCGCCCCGCGAGAAGCATTGAACTTAATCACCTTTCGATGAAATTCCAGCACAGATTTCTTAACACAAAAATTTTTGACAGCCTGGTATAAGCTTGGAAAAGTTTGGGCATGTTCATTCCGTAGTCGGCAACTCAAACTCTTATCATTTTGTAAAGCGGCTTTTGAAAATTTCCGAGTACCTGTAACCCACTTCCAAAAATGTCTTTGACGCTTCTTTTTGTCGGCTTCGGTTTCTAAAGGCATTGTTCCTGGTGATCTAATCGTAAGATTTGTTGCCCTCCTTTTTTAACGGTTAAAACTTTTATTACACACGTGTCCCTTTTTGCCGGTTCAGTGGGGGACAAACATACACCCGGGTTCATTAAAAGACAGCCGGGAGTCATTTAAATTTTATTAAAGATAAAATCGACAGTTTTAGAAAACGAAGACATTCAAAGCGACCTGGCTGATGTCTTTGGGTTAAGCTCGTTTCACACGCATCAACTTTTTGCCGTGCGCCGTCCACGACACGACGTCGTGCTCTCACGTAACCATGGGTGTCTACAGACGCCTTCATACGTGTAAGTGTTTCTCTGTTATATGATGACAAAAATCAAATTACCTTTACATAAATCCCTCATCCTAACATCAATCCTCGCGGGTGATAAGAGCCTCATGAATTCCTGATTCTAACATCAATCCTCACGGGTGACAGAATAGCATAAAACACTGATTCTAACATCAGTCCTCACGGGTGACAGAATCTCAGTAAATCCCTCATCCTAAACATCAATCCTCACGGGTGACAGAACCTCATAAACCCCTGATTCTAACATCAGATCAGTTCTCACGCGTGACAGAACCGCATAAAACCCTGATTCTCACATCAATCCTCACGGGTGACAGAACCTCATAAATCCCTCATCCTCACGGATGACAGAACCTCATAAACCCCTGATTCTAACATAAATCCCCACGGGTGGCATTCTGATAAACCCCTAATTCTAACATCAGTCCTGACGGGTGACAGAGTCTCATAAGCCCCGAGCTTTGACTTACCATGATGACCATTCCTGCGCCGGAGTAGAGCGCCCTGGCGATGGCGACTCTCTGCCGCTGACCTCCTGAAAGGTTGATCCCCCGTTCGCCAATTTCGCTGTCGTCCCTGACAAGAATAGAAGAACATTATTGTTTAGTCATACGTATGTACATATTGTACGCGCACACACACACACACACACACACACACACACGAACATCTGATGAACAGTGGGTTTCCGATTTAGA
>NC_134780.1:4667696-4670196 GCF_046742065.1 Oratosquilla oratoria | reverse complement strand
GTCCTCACCTTCGCCCGGATAGTGTAGCTGAGGATGATGGGGAGGATGAGCAGGGGCACGTTGAGCTGGTTGAAGAGCGCAAGGGCGGCTAGGACTCCTGCAGGTCGTAGGGCGCCGCCCTCAAGCACCCAAGCAAGGATGACCGTCAGGAGGGTGATGACCACACCGGAACTTTGCATCAGGAACGCTACGACAGGGGAGAGAACGAAGCTGTCAGGATCAGTGTGTTCACACATGTACGTAAATTCTATTTTATTAATCTATTATCATATTCTTTTTTAATCTTAAAGACTTGCAGGCTCTACGAAGAAGGAAACTAGAACACAAAAGTTGACTAAACTTCTCTTCCCCTTTCCATTTGATGTTTTCGTCATAGTTGACCTGACAAACAAATCTACGCTCTTACATACAGTCTATTTATTCATGACTGTTGAATGAGATTGAAAATACATGTGCCATGTGTGTGTGTGTGTGTGTGTGTGTGTGTGTGTGTTTATGTATTTATATGTATATGCCCAATAGCATGCTCATATATTTTATTTTGGTTAATTCCAAACTATATTGTTTAGTCTACCGTCAGGTGATTTTATTCAACATCCACCACCCCCAATCGAAAATAACTATAATTGTTATTGATAATAACATTATTATCAATAGCGATAATTTTTTTATTGATACTTACATACATATACCAAAGGTTTTTTTCCCTTTATAAGGGAGGTGAAAATATAGGCATAAAAACCACTCCCACCCATTCCATCCCTATCATACTCCACTCCCCTCTACCCTCTTCCCTCCCTCTTATCTTAGCACCTCCTGGATGACGGGTCATCCCTGCATCTCACCCACTGCCCTGGGTCAGAAGCAGTGTTACAAGACACAGCACATCCACAGCAAGGCCGCTTCATTAAATCGGCGACCCCCCCTCTCCGTCCCCTCATGCAGAAAAGGAGAAGACGGGGAGAAATTACTTCGGGCTGCGTCAAATTATTTCTTACATATACTCCCTTACCCCCCCTCCCCCATCCCCCACCCACTCCCCCTCATGCATCACAGCATCATCCATACACAACCATTCTCCATTCAACCATATATTCTGTCCTCTTCCGTCCTCACCCTTTCTCTCTTCCTCCTCCTCCTCTTCCTCTTTATCCTCCTCACCCTCTTCCTCCTCCTCCTTCTTTCCACCTCCTCTTCCTCCCCTCCTCCTCCTCCTCCTCTATCCTCCTCACTCTCCTCCTCCTCTTCCTCTTCCTCCTCACTCTCCTCCTCATCCTTCCCCTCTTCCTCCTCCTCCTCTTCTTCTTTATCATCCTCACCCTCTTCCTCCCCTCCTCTTCCTCTTCTTCCTCTGTCCTCCTCCTCCTCCTCCTCTTCCTCCTCACCCTCCTCCTCTTCCTCCTCACCCTCATCCTCTTCCTCCTCACCCTCATCCCTCTCCTCCTCCTCCTCCTTCCCCTCCTCCTCCTCCTCCTCACCCTGCTCCTTCTCCTCCTCTTCCTCCTCCTCCTCCTACTCCTCCTCCTCCTAATGTGTCCCAAAGAGCTTCACTCCTCTTCCCTTCGGCACATTAGATGATGGAGGGTAAGTGGAGGGCACACGGCGTTTATGGAGTGAGAAGAAGCTCTATGGAGTGCTGTGGAGTGGAGGGTTGCGGGAAGAGGATGAGGAGGATGAGGAAGAAGGGGAGGGGGAAAAGGGAGTGGGGAGTAGGAGGTGGAAGAGAGGGAGGAGGCGGAACAGGAATAGGAAGAGGAGGGGGAGGGGAGGGAAAGGAGGAGGAAGAAATGGAGGGGGAGGGGGAGTGGAAGGAGGAGGAAGAAAGGGAGGACGAGGGGGAGGGGGAGGGGAAGGAGGAGGGGAGGAGGAGGGGAAGGAGGAGAGGAGGGGAGGACGAGGGGGAGGGGGAGGGTGGGGGGAAGAGGAAGAGAGGGAGGAGGAGGAGCAGGAATGAGAAGAGGAAGAGGTGAGAAGAAGGGGAGGAAGAGTTGGAGGAGAGAGAGGAAGAGGGAGAAGAAAAAGGAGGAGAAGGAGAAGAGAGGAAGAAGGGAAAACAGGAATAAAAAGAAGAGGAGGAGGAGGAGGAGGAGGAGGAGGAGGAGGAGGAGGAGGAGGAGGAGGAGGAGGAGGAGGAGGCTGTCGTGAATAATAATAAAAAAAAAATACAAACTATACATAATCAACATCTTAGTGACTTTACTGTGGCGCCCCTACGGACCAGATCAGCTTAGGACTCTTTCATCCTCTGGGACGAATCCTCACTCATGGAGGAATGGTGAAGATGTGTTTATAACTTTCACCATTCTTTGCTTGCACCATATTTATTAGATAAAATTAGCGGTGGCAAAGGTGATATTGTATCACCATATTGTAGGGGCAGATTAGGGTTAACAAGGGCCCTGAGGGAACGGAGATCTTAGGCCTGCGGGATTGGCACCGGAATTTGTCCCGGAAGCTTTGGGCCGGGATTCTGACGCCCATGCGTCCATCGGGAACGGGA
>NC_134780.1:4655196-4657696 GCF_046742065.1 Oratosquilla oratoria | reverse complement strand
TGTCGTGGACGGCGCACGGCGAAAAATCGGTCCGTGTGAAAGGAGGCTTAGCAGACTAGAGGGGGAAAGGGGATATTGGTCCCATAAATATAATAAATTCAATATATTGGGTGTGATTTAATATCAGAGTTACTATGGATTGTGAAGATGGCTTTTTGTTATGCCGTGATCGTATTGTGTGTGGGGGGTGGGGAGATGGGGGATGGGGGTGTAGGGAGATGGAGGGGATGGGGGTGTGGGGTGACAGAATGGGGGTGTGGGGGGGCTGGGTCTTTGTACCGTATCCATTAAATCTGAAATCCGTTCAATAGAAGTCCGTTACACCAAAGGTTTCATGACTTTTTTTCCTAACGAAGATTTTCAATTATACTATTTTGAAAAAAAGACATCTATGTTATAGAAATTTATGTATATTTTGTGGAAGAAAGTCATCTGTATTATAGAAATTTATGTATATTTTGTGGAAGAAAGTCATCAGTGTGTTGTGATATTGAGTAGTAATTTTATGCCAAACCCACGGAGGATTCCCGAAGATTTTGGTGGTGGATTGAAGATCTCCGTTTGGAAGCGGCACGAGAGGTCGCGAAGCACGAAATGGCTCACCGAAGTCACGACAGATCTCCTGGAGGAGTCGACTTCGAAGTCTGCGAGTTCCTGGAGGAGGAGGAGGAGGACCTGGAGACTTACCTTGACGGGGATAGCCCATGTGTAGTGGCAGTGCATAAAGAAGTCGGCGACATTGTGGCAGTCCTCCGAACTCAAGTTGATGATGCTCCCGGCGTCGATGCCCGTGCGCACGCCCGTGTTGCTGCAGCCACTCCCGCCCACACCTACGCCCGATGAAAAAGAACACTGATGCAGTATTTGGATTAAACAAATTAATATGAGTATACATACGCACACACGCACACACACACACACACACACACACACACACACACACACACACACACACACACACACACACACACACACACACACACACACACACATATGTATATATATATATATATATATAATATATATAAATATATATATATATATATATTATATATATATATGGAAAGTAGACCACTTGGAAAAAAAAACTAACAAAGCAGAGCGCTTTCGTATATTACATCTTCAGTGCAAAAAGTACATAGTACTTTTTGCACTGAAGATGTAATATACGAAAGCGCTCTGCTTCGTTAGTTTCTTTTTCCAAGTGGTCTACTTTGCATAAGTGAACACACATACCCGTGTTCTTATTAGCATATATATATATGTACATATATATATATATACATATATATATATATATATATATGTGTGTGTGTGTGTGTATATATATATAATATACATATATATATGTATATACATATATATATGTATATATATATACAGTATATATATATATATATATATATATATATATATATATATATATATATATATATATTACAAAGAATTACAAAGGAGGAGCATGTCAACAGGAGACCTTTTGGTCCATGATTAGGTCAGATGCGAAAAAATTAATAATAATAAAGCTAGATGAATTAATAAAAATATAATAATACAAATAATAATAGATGAAATAAACAAATAAATGCATAGGTATAGTTAAATCATAAACAGGTAAATAGTAAATGACAATAAATTGACATATAACTAATAATAAAAGTGAATCAAGCAAATAATGATAAACAGACAAATGATAAAAAAATAAACAAATAATATAAAATAAATGAAATAAATGACAGTCATTAAAGCATCTTGCTTAGGTGTTTATGTAAATGATTCTTAAAGCTTCGAACTGAACTATATTGTAGTGCCTCTGCAGGAAGTTTATTCCATTCATTAACTACACGGTTGGCAAAGTTGTTTCTACCCACTTCCAAATTAATATATTTCCTAACAGTTTGAGACTATTGTTTCTTGTCGGATTCTCATTCAGTATGAAAATTTTGTCACTTTTGATGATAATTCTTTTTAGAATCTTAAAGACCTGTATCAAATCTTCTCCGATTCTACGCTTTTTAGGGAAAACAGATTCATTTGTTTTAGTCGATTTTCGTATGATTTATTTTTTATATTTGGAATTTGTTTTGTGGCTCACCATTATATTTTTTCCAATCTGTCATTGTCTTTAATGAGATTCGGTGACCATACGGAAACAGCATATTCCAAATATGGACGAACTAACGATTTATATAGCTTGTTAATGAGTAATGGACTTTTGAAGTCAAAAGATCGCGCAATCAGTCCTAGAATCCTATTTGCTTTCTCAGAGGCTGAAATACACTGCTTAGATAGTTTGAGATCGTTAGTGATAATTTCGCCGAGATCCTTTTCACTATCCACTTTTGTTAACGATCCAAATAACTTGTAATCGTACTTACTGTTATTTTTACCTATGTGCATTACCTTGCATTTACTTGTGTTGAATTTCATCAGCCACTTTTCAGACCATTGCCGTAATTTATCTAAATCTTCTTGAATATCTAATTGGTTTAAGTGATCA
>NC_134780.1:4647696-4650196 GCF_046742065.1 Oratosquilla oratoria | reverse complement strand
AGAAAAAGACAGAGAAAGAGAGAGAGAGAGAGAGAGAGAGAGAGAGAGAGAGAGAGAGAGAGAGAGAGAGAGAGAGAGAGAGAGAGAGAGAGAGAGAGAGAGAGAGAGAGAGAGAGAGAGAGAGAGAGAGAGAGAAATTGAGAGATAGAGATTGAGAGAGAGAAGAGTTTTGCTTAGAACATGATAAAAATGACAAAGAAAATGACGATGACGACGACGACGACGACGACGACTTACCTGCCAAAATGGCTAAACTCGAGGGGTTTCGCCCAGCCCTTGGTGAGCAGTTTCGTCACCCACGAGAAGGTGAGCCTGGAGAGCAGGGGCGAGGAGCGGTGACAATACGTCACCTTGCCCTCCTCCTCCTCCTCCTCCTCTCTCCTCTTCCCCGCCTCCTTCTCCTGCTCCTCCTCCTCTTCCTCCTCCTCCTCCATCGTTCCCGGTTTGATTCCGGGGCGCTCCGAGCGGCGTCTGGGCGTTATCTCCAAGACCCGACATCTCCGCTTCCGCCAACCCTGGAACAAAGAGAGATTGACGTCAGTTTGGGTATCAAGAGTATCAAGTGTCAAAAGTACAAAGAGTACCAAGAGTACCAAGAGTACAAAGAGTACCAAGAGTACCAAGAGTTCAAAGTGTCAAGAGAATCAGGAATACCAACAGCACTACGAATGCCGAGAATCAAGAGTGTCAAAAGTACAAAGAGTACCAAGAATACCAAGAGTTCAAAGTGTCAAGAGAATCAAGAATACCAACAGCATTACGAATGCCAAGAGTATCAAGAGCGTCAAAAGTACAAAGAGTGCCATAAGTGCCACGAGTGCCAAGAGTTAAATGTCAAGAGAATTAAGAATACCAAGAGTACTACGAATACCAAGAGTATCAAGTGTCAAAATTACAAAGAGTGACATGAGCTCAAGGTGTCAAGCGAATCAAGGATATCAGGAACACTACAAATGCTAAGAGTATCAAGAGTGTCAAAATTACAAAGTGTGCCGTAAGTGACAAGAGTGCCAAGAGTTCAAAGTGTCAAGAGTACAAAGAACATCAAGAGCACTAAGAGTGTAAAGAGTATCAACAGTAACATTTTTACTTCAGAGTGCCAAGAGTGTCATAGTGCAAAGAGTTCGAAGTGTCAAGAGTATCAAAACGACCAAGAGCACTAAGAGTGCCAAGATTATCAAGTCAAGAGTACCAAGAGTGTCAAGTATACTCAGAGCGTCAGGAGTGCCACACTGTCAAGAGTTTAAAATGCTAAGAGAACCAAGGATAGAAAGAGTACTAAGGGCATCGACAGAGAGAGAGAGAGAGAGAGAGAGAGAGAGAGAGAGAGAGAGAGATAGAGAGTAGAGAGATAGAGAGAGAGAGACGTCAGTTCTGGCACTATACGGGTTAAAGTGCCAAGAATGCCGGAAGTGGACGGGTCTCGGTGACAGTGTGTGTGTGTGTTTGTGTGTATTTATGTGTGTGGTCCATTTCTCCAGTGTGCCCCCAAACGCCTTTTATACTGATTCATTCAATCTCTTTTTAATATTATTTATCCATTTATTTATTTATCATCATCATCATCATCATTATTAATATTATTATTATTGTTACTGTTATTGTTGTTATTATTATTATTATTATTATTATTATTATTATTATTATTATTATTATCATTAATTATTATTAATATCATTATCATTATTATCACAACCCCAGTGGGATAACAGGGGCTCTACATGAAAGCTTGACAATGTACCACCTGTCAAGATCTTCCTTCAGTCCACTTAGCCATCTCCTTCGTTCTCCTCTTCCTCTGTCTTTCTCCTCCGCTTCCCCTCCTCCCTCTTCCTTGGAGGACGATTCTGAAGAGCCCGATTGGCCCTTTTGTTATGCTCGCACCATCTCGGGTTTCTCGTCTTGACTGGTCAGGTCGAGTTAGGTCGAGTAAGGTCAAGTTAGGTCACGTCAGGTCGAGTCAGGTGTCAAGTTATATTCGCATAACGACTCATGCTCTCAAATTATAAATATTATATTACACCCACTCACGCACACATTATACACACACACACACACACACACACACACACACACACACACACACACACACACACACACACACACACACACACACACACACACACACACACACATATATATATATATCTATATATATATATATTAATCTTTTTCAACAACATTTATTTTTCACTTTAATTTCATGCCATCACCATCGAGGCTGACAAGGAGCTCGACGGAAGCATATACGGAAACTGATACGTAGTCAAGCTAAGGACTCGAACCCAGCTGAGACGTAACAAGTGAACAGTGACTTAAACCACTGCGCCATCAAGAGAGGTATAAGTTAGGCACGGTTTCTTATATTTGTATGCTCGAGTTACATACATATACACGAATTTTATGCTCAGCCCATCCCCGCTATAATAGTTCAATTGGTGGTATGTACGCATGGTAAAGTATTATATAGTACACACACACACACACACACACACACACA
>NC_134780.1:4640196-4645196 GCF_046742065.1 Oratosquilla oratoria | reverse complement strand
ATATATATATATATATATATATATATATATATATATATATATATATATAAGATTTCGACAGGGTGACAATTCTTTATGTGGGCCTTCCTGGGTTTACCATTCTTCGGTTGTATAAGTTCATGACAATAAGCATAACCGCTATTCAACCTAAACTAACCTAATCTAACCTAACCTAATCTTTATTCCTCTTTTGATATTAGGCGTGCTGGGGTGACAATTCTTCATGTGACCCTATATATATATATATATATATATATATATATATATATATATATATATATATATATATATATATATATATATATATATATACACGTGTGGCTATATGTGAGCGTGTCCATTGTGTGTGTTCATTTGTATATGTCTGTATGTATATATACATATGTGTGTGCGTGAATGTGCGTATGTAAATATATATATATATGTACATATGTATATATATATAGATATAGATATGTACATATATGTATATATATATATATATGTATATATATATATATATATGTATATATATATCACTGGTGAGAAATGTAGTAACACATTTGCAAAACACACCACCAAAGTCGGACGAAAAAAAGAGCTGAGTAAACGAAACTATACATTTCGATTGGTAACTGCAATCCTCTTCAGTACTTCAAAGTGGAAGGAGGATGCTATCTTAAATAGCAACCTCTTACAAAGGAAAGTGAACTTGGAAAAGAATAAATGTCACTACCCCAACCCTATTTGACCTGATGATGACATGAGGTCGGGTCAGGGGGAGGGGGAGGGAAACTTGTTGACAATTTGTTTGGTGATGAATAATCCTGATATTAAATCTGAGGTCCATTGAACCTTAGACATATTCATCGTGGGCAAATATTAAATTAATGTGGATCCCACCATTTTCCTTCTGAGCCCACAGCCTGATATAAGGTCGGATTTTTCCCAGTATCGGCAGGGGAAATGTGTGTATGTGTATTCACCTTGGTCTTTGGATCACGTGTTGGACTCGTGATCGACAGCTATTTCCCTCCCGGAAGAGAGCTCAGAGCTCGTATGACCGATCTATGGGTAATGCTATGACCTTACACACACACACACACACACACACCCAACTCCCCGCCCACGAGAGTCGGAGTAACGACCCGAGGCGCAGCGATACGGAAATAATTTCGGCCCTGGGCAGGATTCGAACCAGGTACAGCTGCACCTCCGTACTAGCAATCCAGTACTCTATCAACCGCGCCACCGAGCGTGTGTGTGTGTGTGTGTGTGTGTGTGTGTGTGTGTGTGTGTGTGTGTGTGTGTGTGTGTGTGTGTGTGTGTGTGTGTACTGAGTGCACGCAGGTGCATGACGCCAAGCTTGCCGATAAGGATATATAGTTTTTCTCCATTTTCTTTGAGGGTTGCCCGCCATTTCTCCATTACGCGAGAGTCGTCAGGGCGTAAAAAAAAAAAAAAAAAAAAAAGTCTCCCCTCCCCTCCCCCTCCCTCTCCCCTCCCTTCCCCCTCCCTTCCCCCTCCCTCTCCCCTCCCCTCCCCTCCCTCTCCCCTCCCCCTCCCCTCCCTTCCCCCTCCCTCTCCCCTCCCCCTCCCCTCCCCTCCTCCCTCCTCTTCCTTCCCTCCCCCTCCCCCTCCCCTCCCACCTCCTCCCGGGACGCCACGGAATTGAACAACAGTGTGTACAACCATCCATTTACAAACACCATTATTACTATCAGCGATCCTGTTACTATTACTATTTTTATTACTATCACCGATGCCATCAATATTATTACTATTCTTATCACCATCAATATTACTATTAATATTGGTATCATTATCACCACCAATGATATTACTATTATTATTTTTATCATTATAACCGATGCTATCAATAGTATTACTATTGTAATTATCATCACCGCTGGTATTACTATTGTTACTATTGTTATTATCACCGATGATATTACTTTTATTACTATTGTCATTATCACCAACAATGATATTACTATTATCATCATCGCCACCAATGATATTACTATTATTACTATTGCAATCATCATCGCCATTGCTATTACTATTATCATTATTACTATCACCAATGCTATTGTTCCTATCGACTCGTTTCCCCGATAAACCCGGATCCAGACTCGGTTCTGGAGGAAGTCAGAGAATTCCCGACTTCGGAGGGTTCCGTCGGGTTCCGTCGGGTTCCGTCGGGTTCCGTCGGGTTCCGTCGGATTCTGCCAGGTTTCGTCAGGTTCCGTCGGGTTCCATCGGATTCTGTTGGATTCCGTCGGGTTCCGTCGGGTTCTGTCGGGTTCCGTCGGGTTCCGTCGGGTTCCGTTGGATTCCGTTGGATTCCGTCGGATTCCGGGAGGTTCTGTCGGATTCTGGAAGGTCTTAAGTTGAAAAAACCTATTCCAGTATCACGCAAACATTTTTTTTTAGGTTAGTTTAGGTTAGGTTAGGAGCTACTGAACAACATTAAGTTTCATGTTAAACATCCATGCTTGCGTGATTCTGGAATTTAAAGAAGAAAAAAACGCCTTCAAGGCAGACCAAGACTACGGGGTGATCGAGGAGGAGGAGGAGGAGGAGGAGAAGGAGGAGGAAGAGGAGGGGGAGGAGGAGGAGGGGAGGAGGAGGAGGAGAAGGAGGAGGAGGAGGAGGAGGAGGAGGAGGAGGAGGAGGAGGAGGAGGAGGAGGAGGAGGAGGGGGAGGAGGAGGAGGAGGAGGAGGAAGAAGAGGATAATGATGAGGAGGAGGGGAGGAGGAGGAGGAGGAAGAGGGAGAGGAGGAGGAGGCGAAGAAGACGAAGAAGAAGCAGAGAATGAAAAGTAAGAGGAGGAGAATGAAGTTGAGGAAGAAGGTAAAGAGAAGGACGAGGAGGAGGAGGAGGAGGAATAGTAGATGAACGAGAGGAAGACGAATGAGAAGGAGAGAATAAAGAGTAGGAGGAAGGAGAAGAGGAGAATGAAAGAGAGGAAGGTGAAGAGCAGGACGAGGAGAAGGAGGAGGAACAAATGGAGGAGGAGGAGGAGGGCAAGTAGGAGGAAGAGAAAGAAAAAGAAGTAAAAGAAGAGGAGAATGAAGAGCAAAATGAGGGAGAGGAGGAGAATGAAGGAGAGTTGGAGAGGAAGGTGAAGAGGAGGAGGAGGAGGAGGAATTAAAGAAGAGAGAAGAGGAGAAAGAGTAAATGGAAGAGGAAGAGGAAGGGAAGAAGGAAGAACAAGAGGAGTGAAAAGAAAAAGGAAGACGAAAAGGAAGAGGAGGAGGAGGAGGGAGAAGAGGAAGAGGAATGAGAGGAGAAAGAGAAAGAGGAGGAGGAGGAGGATTAGAAAAAGAGAAAAGAGAAGGAGGAAGAACAAGAGGAGGGAGAGAAAGAGGGGAAGGAGGAGGAGGAGAAGGAGCGAGAGGAAGAAGAGGAGGAAGAAGATGTACAGAGGTAGTAGGGATAGGAGTAGAAGGCCGAGGAGGAGGAAAAGGAGCAGAAGGAGGAGGAGGAAGAAGAGGAGGAGGAGAAGGAGGGAGAGGGAGTGGAGTAGGAGGAGGAGGATGAAGAAGAGGAGGAGGAGGAGGAGGAAAAGGAGGGAGAGGGAGTGGAGTAGGAGGAGGAGGAGGAGGAGGAGGAGGAAAAGGAGGGAAGGGAGTGGAGTAGGAGAAGGAGGAGGAGGAAGAGGAGGAGGAAGAGGAGGGATAAAGAGTGGAGCAGGAGGAACAGGAGGAAGAGGAGGAGGAGGAAGAGGAGGAACAAAAAGAAGAAAGAGTGGAGCAAGAGGAGGAAGAGGAGGAGGAGAAAGAAAAGGAAGAGGAGGACGAGAAAAAGGAGGAATAGGAGGAGAAGGAGGAAGGGGAGGAAAAAGAAGAGGAAGAGGAGGAAGAAGAAGAATAGGAGGAGGAGGCGGAGGAGGAGGAGGAGGAGTGTCTAATCCTCTTGATGGTCAGCTGTCGATGTTCGACTCGGCCGAGACGACGTCGACGTGGAACCGGTGACTGATCGACGCGCCAGCCAGCCAGTTGGAGCACCAGCGGATGGGATAATATTTATCATATATTTTCATCGCTTTTCCATTTCTATTCGTTCGTACACATCCTACGGACTTCGTTCATGCGAAGAAAGAATAAAAAGCGAAAAGAAGAAAAGGATGAAAAGGAAGAAAAAGTACAAGAAAAAAGAATGAGAGAAAGAGAGAAAGAGAGAAAGAGAGAAAAAGAGGAGGAAGAAATAAAAAAAATAAGAAAGTGAGAGACAGGGGAGGAAAGGAAGGCGAAGAAGAAAAAGTATGAGAGAGAGAGAGAGAGAGAGAGAGAGAGAGAGAGAGAGAGAGAGAGAGAGAGAGAGAGAGAGAGAGAGAGAGAGAGAGAGAGAGGAAAAGGAAGAAGAGAAATAAAAGAAAAAAAGAAATAGAGAGAAAAAGGAAGGAGGGAAATAAAAAATGAGAGAGCAAAAAAAGGAAAAAAAAAGGAGAAAGAAGAAAATAATGAGAGAGCGTGAGAGAAAGAGGAAGAAAAGAAAACGAACGAAAGAGAGAGAGAGAGAGAGAGAGAGAGAGAGAGAGAGAGAGAGAGAGAGAGAGAGAGAGAGAGAGAGAGAGAGAGAGAGAGAGAGAGAGAGAGAGAGAGAGAGAGGGGGGGAAGGAAGGAGGGAAATAAAAAATGAGAGAGAGCAAAGAAAAGAAAAAAGAAAGGAGAAAGAAGAAAATAATGAGAGAGCGCGAGAGAAAGAGGAAGAAAAGAAAACAAACGAAAGAGAGAAAGAGAGAGAGAGAGAGAGAGAAAGAGAGAGGGGGGAGATGAAGATATAAAAAAGAAAAAGGAATGAAAGAAAGAGCGAGAGAAAGAGAGAGGGGGGAGATGAAGATATAAAAAAGAAAAAGGAATGAAAGAAAGAGCGAGAGAAAGAGCGAGAGAGAGAGAGAGAGAGAGAGAGAGAGAGAGAGAGAGAGAGAGAGAGAGAGAGAGAGAGAGAGAGAGAGAGAGAGAGAGAATGAGGGTAGAGAGACCGAAAACCCATTTTGTGGCGGCCCAGACGA
>NC_134780.1:4630196-4635196 GCF_046742065.1 Oratosquilla oratoria | reverse complement strand
GTCAGCAGTGTCAGACTATTGTCAGTGCTGTGCTAGCATGTTGTCAATTGTGTCAGAATGTTATCAGTGGTGCCAGACTGTTGTCAGAATGTTGTCAGTGGTTTCAGACTGTTGTCATGAGTGTTACACTGTTGTCAGTGACGTGAGGCTGTTGCCAGTCTGTTGTCAGTACTGTAAATAGTGCCAGACTGTCAAAATCATATCAGAATGTTGTCAGAGCGTTGTCAGCTTGTCAGAACAATATCAGAGTGTTGGCCGAGTGTTGTCAGTCTGTTGCCAGCCTGTTGTCAGCAGTCGGGGAGGCGACAAGCTTCGGCTCGACAACTGATGACGTCATCTCCGCGTGAGGAACTCGGCGGGAGGTCTCCTCTCCTCTCACGCCGTCGTCCCGTCATCTCACACGGTAGACTCACTTCATTTATTTTATTCTGGCGAAGGACAAGGTCCTCGCAGTATGCGGTCCCTCCTTCGAAGAAGGATCTACATCGATCCAGACCCCCCCCCCCCCCAAAAAAAAAAAAAAAAAATATATATATATATATATATAATGTATAAATAAATAAAAAACGAGACATAATAGGAATAATGATAATTACAATAATAATAATAAAGTAATAATAATAATTATAGTAATAATAGTAATAACAATAATAATAATAATAATAATAATAATAATAATGATAATAATAATGATAATTACAATAATAATAATAAAGTAATAATAATAATTATAGTAATAATAGTAATAAAGGAGAGAAAAGAAAAAAAGGGTGAGGATGTTTTGACGCCAAGACGTTTATATATTTCATTATGTCTAAGGTCACGTGATTGCCTTCAGCTGAGGTGGAGTGGGGTGGGGGGGACGTGGAAGGGGGCGGACCATGCTCTGAATTGGGACTAGAGCGACCGCGACCCAAGCCTCCCCACCCCTTCACTTATTCACCTCATTTACCTTAACCAGAATAAAATATCTCATGAACGCCACCCTGGATATATTATAGAGTTGAGTAAAAAGCTGAAAAACATATTTCTCTCTTTCTCTCTCTCTCTCTCTCTCTCTCTCTCTCTCTCTCTCTCTCTCTCTCTCTCTCTCTCTCCCGTGCGTGTAAAAAAAAAGAAAGATAAAAATCACTAAGACAATCGTGATCCCTCGAGTGTAGGCATAAATTATGTCCGCATCATAAAAGCACATGCAAGCTCTCCAATGGGGAAAATGTGTTACACAGAACGTAAGCTCGCGCGCGCACGCACACACACACACACACACAGAACCCCACGAGCGTTGCTCCTATCCTACAGCACTCCCCACCACACATACCACCATTCCAAGCCGGATCAAGCCACTGTGGTGAGGTACAAAGGCTGTATCATCGCTCAGGGGATAGCCCGGTCCTGCAGTAGACCAATAAGGTTGAACTACACATTTAGACACACACACACACACACACACACACACACACACACACACACACACACACACACACACACACACACACACACACACACACACACACACACACACACACACACACACACACACACACACACACACACACACACACACACACACACACACACACACGTATTTGACCCAATCTCTCTTCTTTTTCTTCTCCTCCGTCTGCCCCTAATCCTCTTCCTTCCTCTCTCACACACTCTTCTGTCCTCTCCCCCTCCCCCTCCCCCTCCCCCCTCCATGACTCCCGTTCCTCCTCCTCGGATAGTAGCGCTGGTAAGAAATGACGCCCATTAACCGGGCTCAACACTGCCGGTTAAAGAACTAGATTTATAATAAGGATTACCACGAACTGGGTTAAGATGAGGATTGTACCGAGTTTAGGCTATTCTGTTCGAGATAGGCGCGTTCGGGTCATCGGGGGTGGTAGTGGATTTGTTCGGGTCCATGTCGGAATATTTTGTATATTTTCAGTACACCTGCACCTTACAGATGTTCTTCAGCCTGACGGAGGATTCTATTCAGGTGTAGGATAACCTCACAACCCCAAACTCTTCCATGCAAAGCCTTTTCCGTTTCAGGTTGCTTCGCAGACCACGTGATAGGCCGGTGGGCCTGCATGGGACTGTGAATACTTCCGTCGTCAGGCGATTCTATTCACCAGGGAGACCCACACCCCATAACCTCCCTCATTCCCCCATAACCTTTCCATTCTCCCATAATCTCCCCGTCTCATTCCCCATTATCTCCCCATTCCCCCATAACCTCCCCATTTCCCCATAACCTCCCTCATTCCCCCCATAACCTCCCTCATTCCCCATAACCTCCCTCATTCCCCATAATCTCATTCCCCATAACTTCATTCCCCATAGCCTCATTCCCCATAACCTCATTCCCCATAACCTCCCTCCCCTCCCCCATAACCTCCCTCACCTCCCCCATAACCTCCCTCACCTCCCCCATAACCTCCCCCATCCCCCATAACCTTCCTATTCCCCATAACCTCCCTTATTCTTCCCATAACCTCCCTTATTCTCCCCATAACCTACCTCACCTCCCCCATAACCTCCCTCACCTCCCCCATAACCTCCCTCACCTCCCCATAACCTCCCTCATTCCCCATAACCTCCCCCATATCCCATAACCTCCCTCATTCCCCATAACCTCCCTCATTCCCCCATAACCTCCCTGATTCCCCCATAACCTCCCTCATTCCCCATAACCTCCCTCATTCCCCATAACCTCCCTCATTCCCCATAACCTCCCTCACCTCCCCCATAACCTCTCTCATTCCCCATAACCTCCCCCATCCCCCATAACCTCCCTATTCCCCATAACCTCCCTTATTCTCCCCATAACCTCTCTCACCTCCCCCATAACCCCCCTCACCTCTCCCATAACCTCCCTCACCTCCCCCATAACCTCCCTCACCTCCCCCATAACCTCCCTCACCTCCCCCATAACCTCCCTCACCTCCCCCATAACCTCCCTCACCTCCCCCATAACCTCCCTCACCTCCCCCATCCTCGAGGAGTCAAGATTGCAACAACTTATGTTGATGAGGTTCCTGCTGGGTTTGTGTGAGTCACAGCTACATAGTCAAGAAGAGCGTGGAGAAGACTGCAAGAGACCCTAAAGCCTACACTACGCAGTTCCATGTCCCTAAAATGTATTTCATCGCCCCCTAGACGGGTCCTATCCCCCCCGTCATGTAAACCCCCCTTCCCCCCCACCCTTGGAATACCTTACTCCCTCTTGTATCTTCCCGTCAGGCGATTTTATTCAGCTGCGGGGGGTGGGGGGGGCATAAGGACTGAGGGGGTCAGCGCGTCCCAGTAGGGGTCAAAGATAACATCTTTACAGTTCATGTCTGCGCATCCGATGACCCTTATCGCGTTCTCTCATAAGGATGATAATTAAGTTTAACCACTGGGTATCCGTGACAGTGCATCCTATGGTTCTTATGTCCTCATTACGTAAGGGTGATAATTAAGAGCTTCGCTTTGGGACCTCACGGTGAGTTGAACGTCCCTTGTTTTGACAAGAATGGGACACAAGGAAGGTCCGGACGAGCGGTGAGAAAAAAAAAAAAAAAAAGAAAAAAAAAAAAAAAAAAAAAAAATCTGTCGTTGTTGTCGTTATGGACTGTAGTTTACCAGCGCTTCTATACTTGTGCAAATCGAGTGTCTCGGGGCTTTCATTGAATATTAATATCGGGTGGGCGTGTGGGCGTGTGGGACTCTTCGCCATGTGTCTGGTTTGTACAATGTTTCTTACTACAATCGTGAACTTACGATCGTAAATTTATCTGTTAACTTACGATCGTAAATTTATCTGTGAATTTACGATCGTAGATTCATTATCGTTAATTCTTACCATCCTAACCATCTGCCCTAGTCGTTTTCAACCTGGGGGCCCCCAAGGGAGCCTCTGTGACGAGACTTTAGGAGTGGGGGGGGAGCATGGCCAGCTGTTACTAATTATGCTTTTATATGTAATGTGAGGGATCCGAATATATAAAGAAATAATTCTATCACTGTACTAGTAGAAGAAATATAAGATAATTACGATTGTCAACTTTGTAATAAAGCAAAGGGTTTCTCTTCATCATCATCATCATATCACCACCATCATCACATTATTATTATTATTATTATTATTATTATTATTATTATTATTATTATTATTATTATTTTTTTTTTTTATCTTATTATTTTATTATTTAATTATTATTAATTATTAATTATTATTATTATCATTATTATTATTATTATCATTATTATTATTATTATTATTATTATTATCAATATCATTATTACTATTATCATTATTTACTACTATTACTATTATTTTACCTCTTTTGGTTGGGTGGAATTTGGGAGAACGAAAGGAGGGTCAAACGAATGCTGAGATTTGATAAAGGAGGTAATAATGTGAAAAAGGTTGAAAACCAATCACCGTAACTTCATTATCGTGACTTTACGATGTTACTCAAATAATATTCATCGTATTACAAATCAGTTTACAAAACACCTTTAACCTTTCGGAACCTGTAGGTGCTTCGTGTTGAATTCTGAATTAAAGAAAGAGAACTTTAATTTGTGATTGTTCCCTGTATGCCGTCATGTAAAACAAACATGGACAAATAGTGAGCAACTCCTACTGAGACAGTCGCATGCAACAGAACGAAGATTTAAGATTCGCTTTAAATGCTGCCAAGCGATTTTATTGAGCTGGTAAGGACATAAGAATAAAGGAGACTGCCAGAGACCATGAGGCCTACACTTGGCAGTTCCATATTCATCACCAACTGTCATCCCCATCCATAAAGTTGTCTGACCTTTTCAACAACTGATAGTTTCAGCGCTCACGACATGGTTACTAAGTCTTTTCCATTCGTTGATCACTCTATTTGTAAACCAGTTCTTGCCTAATTCCTTCTTATTTTTTGTGTGTGTCTCCATTAAGAATCGAAAGTTCGACTGCATTTCATCACACGTTGTCATTATGTGATTATAACATTAATATTATATCAGCATTCGAT
>NC_134780.1:4615196-4622696 GCF_046742065.1 Oratosquilla oratoria | reverse complement strand
GAGAGGAAGAGAGAGGAAGAGAGAGGAAGAGAGAGAGAGAGAGAGAGAGAGAGAGAGAGAGAGAGAGAGAGAGAGAGAGAGAGAGAGAGAGAGAGAGAGAGAGAGAGAGAGAGAGAGAGAGAGAGAGAGAGAGAGAACCTAAAAAAAATCAACTGAACGAGAGATTGCCTCCATTCTTTTATTCATTCACATCAAAGAACAAAAACGTGTTCTTGTTCATTCGCATCAAAGAACAAGAACATGTTCTTCCTGTTTCCTGTTCATGAAGAGTTTAAGCTTTGTTCTAGTTTCCGTTAAGTAAATTTATTCAAGTTCTTAGACTTCTGTAATAGATCAACTGAAGTTTATGTTTTCAGCCCAGAGGATAAACAAGAAGGGTGTACTTAAGAAAACGAACACACGCACGCACGCACACGCAAACACACGCACGCACACGCAAACATACAGGTTATCGTGCCAAGCACCAGTGGGCAACCTCGCCAAGAAAGCGGAAGAGACCAGCAGCTCGCCACAGAAAACCAAATTAAAAGATGACGTCATGTCGCCTTACGGGTGAATGAGTAGGCGCGGCCCTCAAGATGCATTTGTTTACGTTTGACTTAAAGAATAAAAATGAATAGATAATTAGATAAATAAATGAATATATGAATAAATTAACAAATGAATGAAATATTACAACAGTGGAAATCAACATAAAGAAGACAATAATACTGTATAAAGTTCTTGCAACGCCATAAAAACATCATATGTAAATCCCTCTTCGCCAAAGGGCGACCATAGGGTACTGAAGTATGGTCCCCAGACAAAAGCCTTATGTACCACGTGCCCGAACACTTAATGACCTTTGCCCACCAACCCCGTTTTTTTCTAATAAAAGAATGTATGTGTGTGTGTGTGTGTGTGTGTGTGTGTGTGTGTGTGTGTGTGTGTGTGTGTGTGTGTGTGTGTGTGTGTGTGTGTGTGTGTGTGTGTGTGCATTCGTTGACGATGTGTGTGTCAGATTCGATTGCCCACAATTGTACACTTTTTTAAGTATAATTTTCTTATTTTTACTTTAAAGGCATTCTCATTTTATTAATTATATTTTATTCATTTGTTTAATTTTTTTTATTAACATATAATATGAGTGATCCAGATTGGCGGTATCTATATTTCAACGCCATATAGGCGCGAAAAATAGACGATAATCAGCGCCATCTCTTGAGGCAAAGTGGAACACAAACACGCTCGCTCGCATCACTCGCTTTCCTATCTTTGGCGCCAAGGACTCTGGCTCCAGTGGAAAGCATAAATTTCACTTTATATATTGTACTACCAAACGCGCTGCGGAGGATCGCATTGTAATAACTACGATCACATTACTACTACTACTACTACTACTACTACTACTATTATTATCATTGTTATTGTTAGTTATTGTTATTATTATTATTGTTATTGTTAGTTATTGTTATTATTGTTATTGTTATTATTACAAGTATTATTATTGTTATTATTATCATTATATCACTATTATTATTATTATCATTATTATACTAGGTTGGAGACCATTTCTCAAGTGATAAAGTTAAGGTATACTATGTGTGTGTGTGTGTGTGTGTGTGTGTGTGTGTGTGTGTGTGTGTGTGTGTGTGTGTGTGTGTGTGTGTGTGTGTGTGTGTGTGTGTGTGTGTGTGTGTGTGTGTGTGTGTGTGTGTGTGTGTGTGTGTGTGTGTGTGTGTGTGTGTGTGTGTATGTGATTCACCACGGTCATGGATAATGTATTGGATTTATGATTGACAACCTTTACCCTCCCGGATGAGAACTCAAGAGTTTGTGCATGAGAAAAGAGAGAGAGAGAGAGAGAGAGAGAGAGAGAGAGAGAGAGAGAGAGAGAGAGAGAGAGAGAGAGAGAGAGAGAGAGAGAGAGAGAGAGAGAGAGAGAGAGAGAGAGAGAGAGAGAGAGAGAGAGAGAGAGAGAGAGCGATAGAGAGAGAGAGAGAGAGATTAGAGAAAAGGAAGACAAAGTGTAGAGGGCTGGGGCACATTGAAGGGAAGGATAGGAAGAGCGAGAGGAAAAGGGAAAATAGGGAAGAGGAGTTGGGGGAGGAGAAGGAATAGGAAGAGGAGAAAAAGGAGGAGGAGAAGGAGAGGGAGGGCGAGAGGAAGAGGGGAAAAGGGAGGAGAAGGAGGAGGAGGAAGAGGGGGAGAAGGAGGGAGGAGAAAGAGGAGAAGGAGAGGGAGAGGGGAAAAGGGAGAAAAAGGAGGAAGGGGAGAAGGAGGAGGGGAGGAGGTGGGGAGGAGGAGAATAAGAAGGAAAAGGAGAAGGAAGAGAAAAATGAGAAGGAGGAGAAGGAGAAGGAGGAGGAGGAGGAGGAGGGGGAGGAGAGGGAGGGAGAGAAGGGGAGGAGGAGAAGGATAGGGAGAGCGAGAAGAAGAGGAAAAAGGGAGGAAGAGGATAAAGGGAGGAGAAGGAAAAGAAAAAGGAGGAGAAAAAGGAGGAGAAGGAGAGGGAGAAGGAAGAGGAGGAAAAGGAGGAGGAGGAGGAGGAGGAGGAGGAGGAGGAGGAGGAGGAGGAGGAGGAGGAGGAGGAGGAGGAGGAGGAGGGGGAGAAGGAGGAGGAGAAGGAGGGGAGAAGAAGGGGGATGAGGAGGAGAATGAGAGGGAGAGGGAGAGGGAGAGGAAGAGAGAAAAAGGGAAAGGAGAAAAAGGAGGACGAGGAGGAGAAGGAGAAGAAGGAGGAGGAGGAGGAGAAGGAGGAGGAGGAGGAGGAGGAGGAGGAGGAGGAGAAGGAGGAGGGAAGGAGGAGGAGGAGAAGGAGGAGGGGAGGAGGAGGGGAGGAGGAGAGAAGGAGGAGGGGAGGAGGAAGAGGGAAGGAGGAGAGGGAGAAGGAGGAAGAGAAGGAGGAGGAGGAGGAGGAGGAGGAGGAGGAGGAGAAGGAGGAGGAGAAGGAGAAGGAGAAGGAGGAGAAGGAGGAGGAGGAGTGGATGAAGGAGAGGTAAAAGTGGGTGAGCTCTTCAGTCGAGTTGGGCTGCATGGCCACTTTGAAAATAAATCTTCTTGAGGACACTAAGTCACACCCTCTTGGCATGGCGACCATAGGGGAGTGACAGAACGTTGAGCGTGGGTGGGCATTGGTAAAGTGTTCCTGACAATACCTTACTCCCCCCCCCTCCCATCCTCCTTCAATGTTAATCAACTCGTCCCCAGGTAATGGTGGTTTGTGATTTTATTCTGGTTAGCATTGGATGTTTTTTTATCACATATTTCCTTTCCTTTCGTTCATGGAGTGTTTAGAAAAAAATCGCTTCTCGAATTTTTTAATTTCCTTCTCGAAATTTTTCATTTCCTTCTCGAAATTTTGACAAGCGAGGCTGTTGGTATACAATCTTTATAATTGATTCGTTCTTTCTTTTATTATGATGTATATACATCTGCAGACCCATAACATTATTTCCTTCTCGAAATTTTGACAAGCGAGGCTGTTGGTATACAATTTTTATCATTAATTCAATCTTTTCTTATTACGATTTTTTTTTTAATTTCCTTCTCGAAATTTTTCATTTCCTTCTCGAAATTTTGACAAGCGAGGCTGTTGGTATACAATCTTTATAATTGATTAATTCTTTCTTTTATTATGATGTATATACATCTGCAGACACATTACATTATTTCCTTCTCGAAATTTTGACAAGCGAGGCTGTTGGTATACAATTTTTATCATTAATTCATTCTTTCTTTTATTATGATGTATATACATCTGGAGACACCTTACATTATTTTCATTCATATATTTTGACCTCTTCCTCTTCCTCCTCCTCGTTCTCCTCCTCTTCTCTTAACCCTCCTACTCCTAGGTCTCCTCCTCCTCCTCCTCCTCCTCCTCCTCCTCCTCCTCCTTCTCCTCCTCCTTTCCTCTCTACTCTTCCATCTCCCTTTACTTACAAAGGATTACCAAGGAACATACCGACAGGAGACATTTTGGTCCATAACTAGGTTGGATGCGAAAAAATTATAATGATAGATAAATAAATGAATAAAAATGATAATTATATAAATAACAAAAAATAAAATAAATCAATAGATAAAGCTAAATGACAAACAGGTAAATAGTAAATAATAATAAATGGACAGATAAGTAACAATAAATAATAACCGAATAAATAGTAATAAACAAACACACAAATAACGAACAAATAAACAAATAATATAAAACAGATGCAAGAATTACAGCATTTTGCTTAGATGTTTAAGTAAACGAGTCTTAAAGCTTCGAACTGAACTACATTGCACTGCCTCTGCAGGAAGTTTATTCCATTCATTAACTACACGGTTGGCAAAGTTGTTTCTACCCACTTCCAAATTAAACAGATTCTGAGAATAAATAATGGTCTCAAACTGTTAGTTTGAGACCATTATTCATTCTCGGAATCTCATTCAGAGTAAAAAAAATTTCCACTTTTGATGTTGTCAAATCCCTTTAGAATCTTAAAGACCTGTATCAAGTCACCTCTGAGTCTACGCTTTTTTAGGGGAAATAGATTCATATGTTTTAGTCGATTTTTCGTATGATTTATTTTTGATATTTGGAATCAGTTTTGTGGCTCGCCGTTGTACTTTTTCCAATCTGTCAATGTCTTTAATGAGATTCGGGGACCATACAGAAACAACATATTCCAAATGTGGACGAACTAAGGATTTATATAGCTTGTCAATGGCAGATGGACTTTTGAAGTTAAAAGATTGCGCAATCAGTTCTAGAATCCTATTTGCTTTCTCAAAGGATGAAATACACTTAGATGATTTGAGATCGCTACTGATAATTACGCCGAGATCCATTTTCGTTAACGAATTTCCAAATAACTTGCAATCGTACTTACTGTTATTTCTACCTATGTGCATTACCTTGCATTTACTTGTGTTAAATTTCATTAGCCACTTTTCAGACCATTGCTGTAGTTTATCTAAATATTCTTGAATATCTAATTGATTTAAATGATCATCTGCCATTTCGCAGTCTTGTATTATCAGTAAATTTGGAGACAATATTTTTCAGTCCGTGGTCTATATCATTTATATATACTATGAATAGAAGTTACCCCGAGAACGGAACCCTGAGGAACTCCGCTCGTAACATTTTTCCATCTAGAAGTTTTGCCATTTAGAACAACTCTCTATTTTCAATCGTTCAAGTAATTACTAGTCCAACTTAATAGGCAACCACTTATTCCGTATGAAGCTAATTTAGTAAGTAGTCATTCGTGGAGGACGGTATCAAAAGATTTTGCAAAGTCTAGATATATCAACTTTATATTGTTTCTCTTATCATAATTCGAGGCGACTGTGTTGTAAAATTCGAGTAAGTCACGCAAGAACGTTTCCGTCTGAATCCATGCTGGCTATCATTTATCAAACAGTTACTTTCTAAATGATGTTCGATAGCATCTCTGATGATAGTTTCCATCATTTTTCCCACGATTGAAGTCAAGCTTACAGGGTTGTAGTTATTTGGTTTCTTTTTGTCACATTTTTTGAATATGGGAGTAACGTTAGCTAGCTTCCATTCTCTTGGGACATCTCCGGATATGATGGATTTCATACAAATACAAAGTTTTCTTGACTCGACATCCTGTACCATTTCATGATAATACAGTAGATATAACAGCGTTGTTTGCCTTTGCGTGGCCAGGAAGCACCCCCTCCCCCGCGGGATATGACTATCATTTCTCCCTCGTCCTGCGCGACGACGAAGAACGGAACAATGCTCAAGCGGACTAGCTGCTACACAGTCGACACGTCGACACGGTGGTGGGAGAGGGGGAGGGGAGGGGGAGTAGGGGGAGGGAGGGCAGGTGGGGTGGAGAGGGAGATGGGGAGAGAGGGAAGGGAGGGGAGGGTAGGGGAGAGAGGAAGGGAGGGGTAGGAAGAGGAGGAAATGGAGAGTAGGAGAGGGAGTGGGAGAGGGTAGGGGGAGGGGAAGGGGGGAGGGGGAGGGGGGGAGGGAGGAGAGGACAGGGGGAAGGGGAGAAAGAGAGGCGGGAGGGGGGAAAGGGTGAGGGAGAGGGAGAGGGAGGAGGGGGAGAGGGGGAGAGGGGGAGAGGGGAAAGGGGGAAGGGGGAGAGGGGAGGAAGAGAGGTGGAAGGGTGGGGGACTTGGCTGTGTGCCGCTGAGACTGTAGTCACTCACCCATTCACCCATGATCACCCAACAAATCTCACCCAAGCTTCTGCAGGCCTGTCAGGTGGTGGGGATCTATATATAGGACCCTGTGTGTACAAACAGGACCTAAGGCTGAATGTATACACGCGCACGCACAGGTCTGTTCAAAGGTACACACATACGCACACAGTACCAGTCTTGCAGTCATAGGCTCACGTCTTGCCGGTGTAGTCGTTAGCATCTCGAACTACCATGCTCCAGTGCTGGGTTCGCACCTCTCTCACATTGTAAATATAGTCCACTTATATTACAAGCCGTTACTGACCCCTTGAGCAAGGATATATATGTGTAGTGTCTAAGGTTACCCACTGATCTGAACTCTCATCCGGGAGGATAGTAGCTGTCGACCAGGAGCCAAGCACGCGATCCAAAATCATGTTTATCAAACAGCAAACATGCCGACTTTGGGTGCATACACACAGTGGACATTAAACATACATACACACACACAAACACACACACACGCTCATATACATAAATCTTGCACAAACAAGTGATAATACATAACATGAGGTCCATCGTACATACTAATGGGAGTTGCATCATGCAAACACATGAACGGTTCACTGGTGCACACGTATGTATGCAGACACGCACATACAATATCAGGATAATTCATTATTATTATGAAGTGTATATTTTTTTCAAAACACAAAATTCGCAACAATACTCAAAACACGCTGAAACTTCTATGTATGCACACGCGTATCAAGATTATTCGCTATTACTATGAAATATATATACATATATATTTTCCTTCTTCTTCTTTCCTTCTTTTTTTTTCAAAACACAAACTTCGTACCAACACTCACAACACGCCGAGGCTTCCATACAGCCTATGTATATCCCCCCAACCACCCGCGATCAGGGTAAAGTGATCCCATTTATCATTTAAAATAATGCAACACTGCCACCCACACCACGAAGAACGTCTCACGGCCTCGAGAGACCTCGTAGCTACGAGATCGGGTGAAGAGGAGGAAGAGGAAGAGGAAGATGAGGGGGAGGAAGAGGAGGAGGAAGAGGAGGAGGACGAGGAACTCATCAGCACGAGCAGGCGTCTCTTTGTCATAAGGAGTGAATGTAAGTGTCTGCATGCGACCTTCAGTGTATGAGCCTGTATATACACGTTGTGGGCGTGTGGGGGCGGGGAATGTGTGTGTGTGTGTGTGTGTGTGTGTGTGTGTGTGTGTGTGTGTGTGTGTGTGTGTGTGTGTGTGTGTGTGTGTGTGTGTGTGTGTGTGTGTGTGTGTGTGCGTGTGTGTGAAGAAATCAAATGTTGTAATGTCATTCAAACCTTCT
>NC_134780.1:4600196-4605196 GCF_046742065.1 Oratosquilla oratoria | reverse complement strand
CCTCCTCCTCCTCCTCCTCTTCTTCCTCCTCCTCCTCCTCCTCGTTCTCTTGCTGTGGGTGCATGCCCATTATAATTTCCAGCCATAATCAGCGTTTCTATCCTTGTGGAGAAAATCGTAACAAAACAGCGTGGTAATTAGCACCAAAAATAAATATATAAAAATAGTAATAAAATACTATATAACAACAATGAAAATAATAGTAATAATAGTAATGATAAGAACAGTAAAAAAATATGTGTAATAGTATAAGTAATAGTAATAATAATAATATTAACAATAGTAGTAATAACAACAACAACAACAGCAACATTAATAACAATAATAATAACAATAATAATAATAACGATAATAATAAAAACAATAATAATAATAACAACAATAATATTAACAATAACAGTAACAACAACAAAAATAATAACAATAACAATAAATAAACAATAATAATAATAACAATAAGAATGATAAAAGTAATAATAAAAAAAATAATAATAATAAAATAAAATAACAATAATAATAACAAATGATAATAATAACAAATGATAATAATAACAAATAATAATAATAACAACAATGATAATAAAACAAATAATAATAATAACAATAACAAAAACAATCAATAATAATAATAAATAATAATAATAAATAATAATAATTATAATAATAATAATAACAATAATAATAATAACAATAAATAATAATAACAATAAATAATAATAACAATAACAACAATAACAACAATAATAATAACAAGAACAATAACAATAACAATAACAATAACAATAACAATAATAATAATAATAATAATAATAATAATAATAATAATAATAATAATAATAATAATAATAATAATAAGTCACGTCTTTGCGTAATCATGAAAATATCATAATTGTATGTATACATTTCTGTAATTAAGGTAAATTGATATATATTAAATTTTGAATACATAAAAATGGGTAGTTTTAGGAACAGACATACCGAACGAAGAAAGGTAAGTTTTGCTCGTCTGGCGATACCGCCAACGTGATTCATCTCGTGGTGTGAGAACGGAAGGAGTGACGTTTCAGGTGAAATCGAGTAACGTCTATAACGTATTTCTTTAGTGACGTCATGCCGAGGAGAATCAATAAGTGCACCCAGAAGAATGCGCAAGGCATTTGAGAGAGTACAAGAGGAGTAGAGAGTGTACTAGAGAGGAAGTAGAGTAGATATATAGTTATTCTACAGACCGACTTTTTCCGTATATCGGCTCTCAGCCGATCGTGATGAAATCCCCAAGTGTGGCTCGTCTGATGTGGGCTCGCCGCTGCCCACCTCATCTTTTTTTTTTTTTTTTTTTTTTTTTTTTTTACATCGGTTCTCCACCGATCGTGACCGATTCTACAAATGTTACAGAAGATCCCGTAACCGTCTTATGTCGACTCGTAGCCGATCAACGTCCCCGGCCTGATACAATTCTTGCATATCAACACTACCCGATCGTGTTCTACGTTCTTGCCAGAGAACTCTCGGAAAGGGATTATTATTCACAACCACAATCATAAATAGGTAATTATCTTACCTTCTCCCATCTAAACTAAAGTGATAAAGAAAATCATTTAAAGTGGCAGTGCAAAGGTAGAAAATATTCAATAATTATTAAAGTCAATTATTCAGTGATGTGGTAGGCCCTCCGATTCTCACTTCCTAGAAAATAATGTGTTTTGTTTGTATATGCTATTGAATATTGAAATGTTACATTTAAATGCATGAATAAGTAAGATTTTGTAATAAAAAATTTGTACGTAAAAATATTCAGTATATTTCTCCTCCATTTTGATATATATTTATATATATATATATATATATATATATGTATATAAATATGTATATATATATGTATACATATATATATACATATTATATTATATACATATATATATATTTATATATAAATATGTATATTTATATATATGTATATATACATATTATATATTATATATATATATATATATATTATATATATGTATATAATAATATACATATATTTATATATACATATATACATATATATGTATAAAATAATATAATACATATATTTATATATACATATATAAACATATATATATATATATATATGTATATATACATATTTATATATACATATATATACATATTTATATATATATATCTATATATATCTATATATATTTATACATATATATATATAAATGTATATTTATATATACATATATATACATATTTATATATATATATATATGTATTATGCATATTATATATATATATATATGTATATATATATATATATATATTATATATATATATATATATATACATACAGTATATATATATATATATCACTGGTGAGAATGTAGTAACACATTTCTAAATCACACCACAGTCGCGCGACTCAGGTGTCCCTATACTTTGACCCAATGCGTCATTCTGGTCCGTAGGGGATTTCACCCTACGGAAAGTTTTGGTCCAGTCGCGCGACTCAGGTCCGTAGGGGTGTCACCCTACTGATCCCGTTGCGCGACTCTGGTCTGTATAGTGTCGCCATATATGGCGGCCCGTGTTAGTCGTGCTACGCACCTCTGGTCCGTAGGGGTATCATCCCGTGTTGGTCCTTTGCGACCGGTCAACGACCGTCCCGGACAAAGGTCACACAGAGTGACAAAAATAACGTCACTCGTGACATTTCTGGACCGATGGAGGGGGAGTGGGAGGGGAGCGCGTCCCCTCCCACTCCCTGGCCACGAAATCCCTCTTTTGTCGGCGTGTTGACTGACCAACGCGACAAAATCGGTTAATCAGTGGTTTTCATATTCTTCAGTACTTGGGTCAAAAATAAACAAACTAGTCAACAAATATATAAAAAAACAAGTTCGATTTTCGAATATATATATATCTATATATATATATATATATATATATATATATATATATATATATATATATATATATATATATATATATATATATATATATAATGTATGTGTATATGACGCCTTGATCGTCTGCCATCAGGTCTGCCGATCCCAAATCCACATTCACTGTAGGACCTCCTCATCCCCTCACCCACACCCTCCCTCCCACTCACATTCAACCGCCGCCCAGTCTATACACGTATCGACCAACCTGTGACGCATTTTGTTCAAAGCCAGTTCATGTCTGTTCATGTCCACAACTAGTATTGGCCGTCCTACCTCCTCGCCGGTACTTCGAATATTCTATTCTGTTTGTGGGTTCCTTGCTTCTACAATGAAGTGCTTCGGGAAGTTTTGTCTAGTAGCTTACTGCGAACGGTTGACGGTCTCTGCGAGTCTGATTCTGGGTAATCATCATTCCGTTACTGTTGGTTCGTTTGAATGATTTGGGACTCCATTATTGTGTAAAAATATCTTTGAGAATGCAAGACACGGGTAAAACACACACAAACATAAGTGCATATAAGTATATATGTATATATATGATATATGTATATATATATATATATATATATATATATATATATGTATATATATATGCATATATATGTATGTATATATATACATATATATATATACATACATACATAAATATTAAAAACACACAAACACACACACACACACACACACAAACACACACACACACACACACACACACACACACACACACACACACACACACACACACACACACACACACACACACACACACACACACACACACACACACACACACACACACACACACACACACACACATAAGCGCAAGTCTCGGGTTCGAGTCCGGGGACAACTGTCGGAATTATTTGATTGATACATCGTCGTCATTGGCGATTCTATTCAGGTATTACAACGACAAAAATCTATCAAGGATACGTTCCAACTTAACCACTAGCTACAAGTGGGCTTGGTTCTTCGAAAAATCGGAATTATTTGATTGACATCGTTGTCATTAGCGATTCTATTTAGTTATATATCTATACATAATTATATATATATATATATATATATATATATATATATGTATATATATATGTATATGTATATACATATGTATATGTATACATAATTATATATTATATATATATATATATGTATATATATATATTTGTTATATATATATATATATATATATTATATGTATTATATATATATATATATATATATATATATATATATACATATTTGTGTGTGTGTGTGTGTGTGTATGTATTATATATGCAAGTATTATATATACAAGTAAACAGGTTAACATTTAAGTACGAACGTATCAAACCTACGGATATATCAGTAATCATAACAAGTACATCAATTAATGAAAAACATCGAGATAATAAAGAAATATCAAGGAAAGATTAAGTATGAACCCTACGATTATGTGGTCTGTGAATAAAAATATAAACTTCAGAGGTGACACTTGTGGAGGTGACTGTACGCCCAAGTGTGACCACATCCACGTATCTTACTTCTTAGAAGAGAGGATTGGTACATGCAAACCCTTTCTTTCTCTCTCTGTTTCGTTATAACCAATACCAAGAAGTGGTACCCGGCCATTACCAGGTGGACCACGGCGCGTCTTTGTCGTACGGCGACATGACGTCATAACGCCATACCTGCGGTTTGGCGGGAATTCCTCCTTCCTTGCTCCTCCTCCATACCATCTCTCTCCCTCCCTCCCTCTCTCCTCTGTTCTTTTCAACTATTTCCTCTCCTTGTGAGCGCGTACCAAGTCAAGGACACATCCTTCCTGGCCGGAAGCTTTGCCTGGAGCCTGTGAAGCGAGGAAATCAGGATGATGCGCATTTTTTTTTAGGAAAGAGTCGAGACATTCAGCTAGGAATGTACACTGTGAAGTAACAATACAGATTTTAAGCTTTTGTAATTTTCCACTGCACCTTTACATATACTTTGTTTTTCATCTTTATCTTATCAATATTACATTCTCTATTCATTCTTTCATTTATTACTAATTTGATCTAACCTAAAAAGAGATAGAATAAAGAGGACCTG
>NC_134780.1:4585196-4595196 GCF_046742065.1 Oratosquilla oratoria | reverse complement strand
CAAGAAACCAATCTAGTTGAGGCTAACCTTCATGCAGCCAGCCTAATGATGCCCCCGCGAGCCGACGAGGGAGCGTTCAAGTAGAAGAGAAAGTGGAGTCGGTTTTGATCTGACAACACTTGGCAACTCACACGAAACAAAATGACATGCAACATAATGACCTTGGGAATAATAAGAAAGAAAGAAAAAAAGAAAATGAAAGAAAAAAGAAATAAAGAAAAGGAAAAGAAAAAGAAAGACAAAAAAAAAAGGACATAGGACATGAAAACAAGAGATGAGAACATAAGAATGAAGGAGACTGCAAGAGACCCTTAGGCCTACACTACGCAGTTCCATGTCCATTATCATCTATCATCCCCACCCACAAAGCTATCTTATCTCATAAAACCAATAATTTCAGCGCTCTCAACGTAATAACCAAAGTCTATTCCATTCAGTATTCATGCTTTTGGTAAACCAGTTCTTGCCTATAAAAATGAAAGAAAAAGAAAAGGAAATATATTAGAAAACAAAGAAAAAAGAAAAAGAAAAGTGATGAAGATATATAAGACAAACAAAAAGAAAATTAAAAAAGACAAGAAAATATATAAGAAAAAAAAATCATATATATATATATTTATATATATATATATGTATGTATGTATCACAATTCTTGCATGTAAGCAAATATAATGACCAAATAATAAGAGAGAGGCCAGACACGGCTCGAAACAAAGAAGTTTATTTGAGCAAAAACAGTTTGTTCGGTCAGTCGTCGTGACGGTTAAAAACGGTTTAACCGCCTTAACGGTCTTGGCTCGTTTGAATGCGTCGCCTGCCAAGCGGCAAAGGCAAGGTTGGTTAAGTCTTGTGCTATCACTGTATGGGGAGATGAGGAAGCTCTCCATTCTCCCCATGGGGGGCGACGTCCCCACATACGTTAGGATGGAAATACAACAGCCACAACTTCAATGATAAAAACGAAACACGACAATTCACAAGTATAGAAGCAAATAACAAGCACAATCATAACAAAATAATAATCACAGTCACAACAGCCAAACAACTACAGATACAAGACCACCCAAGCAACAATAATATATATCTTAACAACCAAACAGCAACGTGGTCTCTCAATTTAGACAACTCAGATGTGGGTCTCGGTCCGGCATAGAGATGATCATTAGGGGGTCCTCCCACCCATTGGCTTAATAATATGACCAAAAAAAAACAACAATATATATACATATATACATATATATGTATATATATATACATATGTAGATACATACATACATACATACATACATACATACATACATACGTACGTACACACACACATACATACATATAGATACATGTTCAAGTTTGTATGTGTGTGCGTGTGTTTATGTGCACGTGTGTGTCTGTAGCTACCTATACGAGAATATTGTTCATACTATCTTAGTCTCTTCCCGTCCCCGCCCTCTCTTTCTCTCTCTCTCTTCCACCACGCTCTCTTCGGCAACCCCTCTCACCCCACTCCTTCCTGGCACCGTGTGCCAACTCTCGTGACCCTCCACAGAGGCACAAACACACATGTGGAGGTTGCAAGGTTGCAAGCTCGCAGGTTGCATAATTTCCTTGACCCACTATGGAGTGGGGGAACAATTTCCATTTAATTTTTATTTATTCATTTATTTATTATATTAGTATCTATTTTTTGTGACGTTATTGATAACATTTATTCAATTATTGAAGGGAATTCATCTCTTATTGAAGGGTGTTGAGCCGTTATTAAAATTAATTATCCTGTTATTGATCCTTTACTGAAGAAAACCCGTTATTGAAGGTAGATTAACCGTTATTGAAATTGAATGACCCGCTACTAAAAGGAGCTGACCAGAATAGACTCAATCTACGATTCGTGATAAAAATGCGTACACACACGCACACACACACACCTACGCACAGGAACACACACACATACCTGCACATACGCACACACACACACACACACACACACACACACACACACACACACACACACACACACACACACACACACACACACACACACACACACACACACACACACACACACACAGGAAAACACACGTATGTACACACACACATGCCTATTCACACACACAAGCGCACATGTGCACACACACACACACACACACACACACACACACACACACACACACACACACACACACACACTCGGTGGCGCTGTGGTTAGAGCACTGGCCTGCCACTAGTGGCCCGGAGGTCTAGGTTCGACTCCTGCCCGGGGCTGAAATAATAACAGTATCGCAGCGCTTCGAGTCGTTACTCCAACTCTCGTGGGCGGGGAGTTGGGTGTGGGTGTGTGTGCAAGGTCATAGCATTACCCATAGATCGGACCTACGAGCTCTGAGCTCTCTTCCAGGAGGGAAATAGCTGTCGATCACGAGTCCAACACGTGATCCAAAGACCAAGTGAATACCACACACACACACACACACACACACACACACACACACACACACACACACACAGGCGCAGACGTGTGTACACGCACATACACACAGAGGAACACAAGTGTGTACACACACAGGCGCAGACGTGTGCACACGCACGCGTACACGCACACACACATACACACACACACACACACAGTGTAGGGATTCATTACCCATAAGTCATTTTATATATAAGAACATAAGAACATAAGAAAAAAAGGAGACTGCAAAAGACCCTAAGGCCTACACTAGGCAGCTCCGTATCCATCACCACCTGTCATCCCCATCCATAAAGTTGTCCAAGCGCTTTTTAAAACAACTGACAGTTTCAGCGCTTACTACGTGGTTACTCTAAATATCTCATCCGGTACTTTTATGACTGTCGATCACGAGTCCAACACGTGATCCAAGACAATGGTTAATAACACATACACTCATACAAAAACCCCTCAACATGTTTCATTATGACTGACACCAGACGGTTTTATTCAGCTGAGGAAGGGGGAGGCGGGAGCTCGGGGGTGACCAGTTCTAAGGAGACCAGTTCTTGCTGCCGGTGTGGTATGGCCGCACCCACCTTCACTTTTTTTTTTTTTTTTTTTTTTTTTTATTAGAAGGATTGGGATCTGGTCAGAGTAAAGTTCCCGAGAACAAACCTTCTATACTTTATACTATCTATCTATCATTATTATTATTATTATTATTATTATCATTATTACTATTATTATTATTGTTATTATTATCACTATTTTATTTTTTGGGGGTTCTTGACTTCTGTTATGTCGTCGGACACATTCTCGTGAAAGATGCACATTACAGTTGTCTGTTACGAATGAGCCTCACCCAAGATTTACGCTCCGTAAAAAAAAAAAAAAAAATTATACCAGCACCTTTGCCTTCAGTGCTGCACGAACCACACCTACACACTTCACATACCACCACGACACCTAATGACCATAATTAAGAAACCCCCTACCTCGCAAGAAATCGCTCAATCCACAAACGCACTGTTACCATTTCTTGGACTTGAAGAAGGCGTAACATCGAGTACCGCGGTGACCGAGCGTCCGTCCGTCTCGAACAGGTTCAACGACTCGAACCCCAAAGGTGAAACGAAGTGACCCCGCCGGCAAGGTGACCCTCTTCGCATAACCAGTTCTCGCTAAACCCGGAATGTTTGGATTAGTTAACTGGGTTTTTCCCTTGTCAAGTGTCAACTATCAATTAAGTAAATATACATATATATATATATATATATATCTATATATATATGTGTGTGTGTGTGTGTGTGTGTGTGTGTGTGTGTGTGTGTGTGTGTGTGTGTGTGTGTGTGTATAACAAAAAATCACCAAGAAATAAGTATATAACTAATATCTAGGAACAAAATTAGATTAATAAACATACAAGCAAAGGGATAAATGATTATGTATATTAGATTTATAAAACATATTCAAATAATAGGCCTGCACGTGAATAGATCAACGAATGAACGAATAACCATAAACAATAACTGAAGTTAACAAAATTAATAAAATAAATGAAAATTAAATAATATAATTAAATTGATCAAATGAATGAATGAAATAAAAATAAATGTACGAGTAAATAAAATAATGAAATTGACTAATTAATTAATCAAATAAAAAGATGAATGCATGAATAAATAAACAAACACATATATAAGTTAGCTAAACTAAAATTTCAAATAAATAGGCGAATAAAAGAAGAGAGAAGCTAAATTCGCGCCTCGTTGCCATTAGGCCTCATGACGTACGAGCGTTGCGTCACGCCCTTCTCCTCTCCTCCCCCTCCTGGACTCACCCACCCACCCACCCACTCCCCCTCCTCCTCCTCCTCCTCCTCCTCCTCCTCCTCCTCCTCCTCCTCTTCTTCCTCCTCCTCCTACTGCTGCTGCTGCTGGGAACTTCTCCGTCGTCCACGTCGTGATGGACAGAGTCAGTGGCGAGCCCCTACGGCTATAAAATACTCTCCATCTTGACAAAAAATAAATGAATAAATGAATAAATAAATAGTAATATTAATAATATAATACACACACACACATGAGTATTATATATATATATATTATATATATATATATATATATAATATATATATATTCGACAGGAGAAAAAAACACAGTTACAGAAGAACAGACGAAAGATAAAGACTTTTTAGTGGTTCCTTACTCTACAAGAGGTGAATTAATTTCCAAGTTTCTCGCAACAATAGGGACAGAAATCGTATACTCCTCAGGACAGAAAACAAGAGATATTTTGTCCAATAACCAGCACACGGGAGAGAAAAATGAAAAGAGCGTGATTTACAAGATTCCATATGGTGGTTGTGACGCAGCTTATTTTGGAGAAACTTCGCGAGGAATTACAAAAAGATTATACGAACACAAGAACGACATGCGACACCAAAGAACATCTAATTCGTTAGTAATACACGCTACACAACACGGCCATATGCCTAATTGGAACTGCACCAAAATCTTACACACCGATATGACAAAGACAAGAAAAACTATCGAAGCTGCATATACCAACACTTTTAGTTCAACCAATCATAGAGAAGGATTTATAAATTTAGCACACGTAACAGCAAGATTGATCATCAAGGGGGCACATACAGCGAACTCTATTCCAAGGCGACCTGTGAGATGACCCGCTTAGTATATAAACAATGCATTTTAATTTGCCTGTACCACTCTCTCTCTGAAGAAGACTCTGTCGAAACGTTAGAGAATAAAGTACTTCTGCTTCTTCCTGGACTTTACCTACACCACTCTTTCCATACATACATACATATATATATATATATATATATATATTCTTCCAAGAACCATCCATCTCTTCCATCCCTGGGGGTGGAGGGAACAAGATGACGCCGCAGAGTTCGAGTCTCACATAAGTGTAGTTAAGGAGAGAATTAAGGAAGGATTGTAGAGGGTTAAACTAACCAGCATTCCTCTATGGGTGGAGACGGGCTTCCAATTCTGCGTGACCCTGGTCCGTAGGGGTGTCGTCAAAGGCCGTGGTGACCGATTTTACTTTCTTCCCTCAGTGACCTGATGCTTTGTTGATTTGGTTCTGGTTAACGTCACACCTTGGCGTCATCGGAAGCGTGCTGGTTTCGCATAAGCTGATTTAAAGGTTCGAATCCCGCACTCCTACCCAATTCCCAGCAATGACAGTTCCCTGCCCCCCCTCAACAGTCACCCAAAGACCATGTACAGAGGGCAAAGGTGAGATCATCGGTAGCAGCTATTCAGCGCCTCCTGGTGTAGTACAGACCCCACATTACTTTTCTGGTAATAATCTGACGTAAGGTACAGACGGGAAGACCTACATCCCGTTTTCTATGATAATCATTTTTCTCTTTAATACCTAAGATTAAATAAATTCTGAAAAATATATTCACAATGTTAATTTTTTTTTCTTTCTATTTCGATTTTTTAAGTGATGAAAAGTCTGAAATATTTTAGAAAAAATAAATAAATATATAAAAAAAGAAAATATTTCAATCCCGGATGTTTGTGTCTCTGGCCTATGTTACGTTTGGTTCAATGCACTCGTAAAAATGAGTTTTTTTTCTTGATTATTTGATCATTTATAATATTAATGAAGTTTATCATTATTAGCAATATAATTGTTATCGTTATTATTACTATTATCTTTATTATTAATACACATCATTATCATTATTATTAATTATTATCAGTATCAATATCATTACTCTTTTATCCATTTGTTTTAATTAATTTCTCAATCTATTTTGGTGGGAAAAGTCACTCAAAATAAAATATAAATTCTTTAGTACCCCCGTCAGTGACTAAGGAGGACTTGGTGGTCCACTGCACGATCGCCGCCCTATCCACCAACAGACAACACAGGCTCACCATGGTGCGTTTCCACCCATGAAGGGATTAATATAGGATGTGTTCAATCGTCTATTGCTTTTTCGGGATTTTATGGTAATCGATCCAGTCACAAAACGATTCAATTCTGTTACAGAAGGGATCTGAACCCTTAAAGGGTTTAAGTAGCTGGTTAATTAAGAAGAGTATACATGGGTTAATCTATTTTCTGTTGGTCTGAATACAACACGGTCAAGACACACAAAGTGACAGGTATAACAGCTTAACAGGCATCTGGTGTGTGTGTGTATGTATGTTTACGTGTGTATACGTGTGTATACGTATGTGTATGTATGTACGTACGTGTGTATCAGTATGTGTATGTGTACGTGTGTTTGTGTGTGCGAGTGTGTGTGTGTGTGTGTGTGTGTGTGTGTGTGTGTGTGTGTGTGTGTGTGTGTGTGTGTGTGTGTGTACGTGTGTTTGTGTGTGTGTGTGTGTGTGTGTGTGTGTGTGTGTGTGTGTGTGTGTGTGTGTGTGTGTGTGTGTGTGTGTGTGTGTGTGTGTGTGTGTGTGTAGATTTGTGTGTACATACGTGCATATGTGTGGTTGGGTTCGTGCGCATTTGTATGCACACACGTAAGTGTGTGCATGTGTGTGCATTCCCCTGTTTTTGTTATAGAGAGGTAGCTGGCAAGAACAAGAGAAGTTACGAGCAAAAGTGAAAGAAATAGTTTTAGCATATCACATGAATGGTGGTGTTGAATGGGACTATCTTTCCTTTTATGAATTTTATTTATATTTTTACTTTAATGGCACTTTGAGTAGTGTTAGCATACAGGGTATGGGAGGCTGGACTTTGATTTTTAGATACCGACCTTATATATGGTTCCCAGGGTCGCAGTCTTAACTTATGATAGGCACAGACTTAGACTAGTTTTACACTGTCTTTACTCTGAGAGCTAAGACAAAACCTCTGAAAGGGTAAGGTTCCTCTTAGGGTGGACCCATCATCTATGATTGGCTAAGTTCATCTCTGTATACCATATACTGACCAATAGCAATATGCTGACTAATAACAATCAGGACTCCGACACGCTTTCTTAGGGACATCTGGCCCTAACTGAACAGAGCCCCTTTCACTGGGTCAGCGGGGTCATGCTATCCATTAAGAAAAGCCTTACCTCAACAAGAATTCAATGATTTTATGGCTTCGCTTCTTCTGAGTAGTAAGGGCCCACGTGCACGATGCTAGCATGCGATGCTAGTAACTAGTATCAACTAGTATCATTCTTCTAGTATCATTACCAGTATAACGTGGTGATGTTTCGTCATCAAACCAGTCACCACATGTGTTCTCGCGCGCGCGCGCGTGTGTGTGTGTGTGTGTGCGCGCGCGTTGATTTCCCTCTTTCCGTTTTCTATGCCTCGCTGCACATACTTCACGTTTAGGCAATCACAGAAACCAGCTGTTTACAGCTGCTCTCAAGTGCGAGCCAATAACACCTGTTACCGGTTTAGTGTCCCATTTCTGTTCAGTGTTATTTAGTGTTTTTATTCTATCTTATTTATTTATTTAGTATTATTTGTTAGTGTTTAGTGATTATCTAGTGTTTTTATTTTTTGTGCTTAGTGGTTACTTAGTATTTTATTTATTTCTAGTGTTTTTATTTTATTGTAGTGTTTAGCCTTATTTAGTGTTTTTATTTTATTTTACTGTTTAGTGTTCATTTGGTGTTTATCTTTATTTCAAGATTTTCATTTTCAGACTTTTCATCAAGTACATATGCATGCAGATAAAAAAATACATAAATAAAAGAAAAAAGGAATAGAAAAATAAAATAAAATAAAATAAAAATAAACAAATAAATAAATGAAATGTATAAACAGATTATAGAAAAAATACATTAATAAAAAGAATAAAGAAAACGAAAAACCAAGAAAAAATATATAAATAAATTAATAGATAAATAAATAGATAAGATAAAGAAAACGAAGATTTATTTATGAACAAAATTCCGCTCAGTTGTTCAGTTGAACATATTTCCGTGACTCATTTGAACACACATACACGAGAAGAACAAATAACAAGAAACGAAGAACAGAATATTGTTCACCGAGGATTGAACACATGGACACCGAATGTTCAATATTGCTCTTGGCTGAGTTCAATTGAACGGAATCGAGTGAACAATTCCTGCCACTTTTAATTCACTCCCTCTCTACCAAACACACTCCTTCCTTGACACCCACACACTCCCTCCCGCCTCCCACACACTCCCTCCCACTCCCTACGTCTTATTCCTCCTCCTCCTTCTCCTCCTCCCCCTCCTCCTCTTCTCCCCCACTTCTTCTTTCTCCTTCTCTCTCCCTTTTCTTTTGCCTCCTCTCCCTCTTTTCTGTTTCCTCCTCCTACTCCTCTTCCTCTTCCTCCTCCTCTTTTTCTTCCTCTACTCCTCTTCTTCCTCCTCCTACTCTTCTACTTTCTCCTTCTCCTACTCCTTTTCTTCTTCCTCCTTCTCCTCTTCGTTTTATTCTTCCTCCTCCTCCTTCCTCCACTTTTTCCTCCTCCACTTCCATCACTCCACATCCGAATCCCTCCACCTTCCCCAGGCACTCCACACTCCCGACAAGGAAACTAAACCACACACTTTCTCTCTTTCTCTCTTTCTCTCTCTCTCTCTCTCTTTCTCTCTCTCTTCGGAATTTCTTCATTTCCTAAGTTTCCAAAATTCGCAATTCGCAAAAAAGTTTGTATCATTCATAGCGAAAACGCCTTTTCAAAACGTTCCCAGATTATTACAAAATGATTCTGGTATTCGTAAATTTTCCAAAAATTCGTTGTGAATATCAGAATACTTCCGAATTTGAGAGATGTATTACGGAGCGAGAGAGAGAGAGAGAGAGAGAAGGGGAGAGAGAGAGAGAGAGAGAGAGAGAGAGAGAGAGAGAGAGAGAGAGAGAGAGAGAGAGAGAGAGAGAGAGAGAGAGAGAGAGAGAGAGAGAGAGAGAGAGAGAGAGAGAGAGAGAGAGAGAGAGAGAGAGAGAGGAAGGGGTGGGGACCTTCTGACAAAGAATTCTACTTCCTCGTAGAGGAGAGGAGAAGTGAAGGGAGGGAAGGAGAAGGTAGTAGGGGGGGGCGGCCATCACCGTCCCCCCCAGGCGCCCTCCTCCTCCCCCTCCCCCCTCCCCCCCAGGCGTCCTCTTCCTCCCATACCCGTCCACCTCTTAAGATGACTCAGACCCGTAGATGCTTAAAAGCTGGCTCGCCCTCTCTCTCTCTCTCTCTCTCTCTCTCTCTCTCTCTCTCTCTCTCTCTCTCTCTCTCTCACGTCCTCCTTTCCCTCTCACTCATGTCCTCTTCTCTCACTCACTCTCACGCCCTCCTCTCTCTCTCTCTCTCTCTCTCTCTCTCACGTCCTCTTTTCCCTCTCACTCACGTCCTCTTCTCTCTCTCTCTCTCACGTCCTTTCTCTCTCTCTCTCTCTCTCTCTCTCTCTCTCTCTCTCTCTCTCTCTCTCTCTCTCTCTCTCTTTCTCTCTCTGTCTCATGTCTTCCTTTCCCTCTCTCTCACGTCCTCCTCTCTCTCTCTATATATATATCTCTATCACGTCCTATTTCTCACGTCCTCCTCTCTCTGTCTGTTGCGTCCTCCTCACTCTCAATCCCTCTC
>NC_134780.1:4577696-4580196 GCF_046742065.1 Oratosquilla oratoria | reverse complement strand
AACGAGGAGGAGGAGGAGGAGGAGGAGTAGGAGGAGGAGGAGAAGGAGGAGGAGGAGGAAGAGGAGGAGGAGGAGGAGGAGGAGGAGGAGGAGGAGGAGGAGGAAGAGGAGGAGGAAGAGGAGGAGAAAGAGGAGGAGGAGAAAGAGGAGGAGGAAGAGAAGGAGGAGAAACAGAGGGAGGAGAAAATGGAGAAACAGGAGAAATATGAGGAGGAGGAGGAGGAGGAGGAGGAGAAGGGGGAGGAGGAGGGGGAGGAGGAGAGGGAGGAGGAGGAGGAGGAAGAGGAGGAGGAAGAGAAGGAGACCAGTAGGAGGAAATGGAGAAACAGGAGAAATATGATGATGAGGAGGAGGAGGAGAGGGGGAAGGAGGAGGAGGAGAGGGAGGAGGAGGGGGAGAGGGAGGAGGAGGGGGAGAGGGAGAAGGAGGGGGAGAGGGAGAAGGAGGGGGAGGGGGAGAGGGAGAAGGAGGGGGAGAGGGAGAAGGAGGGGGAGGAGGAGAGGGAGTAGGAGGAGAGGGAGGACAAGGAGGAGGAGGAGAGGGAGGAGGAGGAGAGGGAGGAGGAGGAGAGGGAGGAGAAGGAGAAGGAGGAGAGGGAGGAGGAGGAGAGGGAGGAGGAGGAGAGGGAGGAAGAGGAGAGGGAGGAGGAGGAGAGGGAGGAGGAGGAGAGGGAGGAAGAGGAGGAGAGTGAGGAGGAGGAGAGGGAGGAAGAGGAGAGGGAGAAGGAGGAGAGGGAGAAGGAGGAGAGGGAAGAGGAGGAGGAGAGGGAGGAGGAGGAGGAGGAGGAGGAGAGGGAAGAGGAAATGTGCAAGAAAGAGAAGGAAGAGGGCCGACCGGAACTTTCCGAATAATCATTGGAGGATCCTCCGGAAGGCGTCAACGACGGCACAGCCAACCCCCCCCCCCCCATTCCTCCTCCCCGGCTTCCGGATGTACGAGATGGAGAGGTCCTGCATGGATCCATTTAAAAGGACGCAGCTCTTCACTTTATGGAGCTCTGTTGATGCGGTCACGATCTTGACTCTCTCTCTCTCTCTCTCTCTTTCTCTCTTTTTATCTCTGTTGAAATAAGAGTGAGGTGTAAAAGACGCACACACACGCGCACACACACGCACATGCACACACACACACACACACACACACACACACACACACACACACACACACACACACACACACACACACACACACACACACACACACACACACATGCACACATATTTCTTTTAATCTGGTGAAAGTACCTTTCTCTTTCTCTTTTTTCTCTCTCTTTCGTATTTTTATTTCCTCTTTTTAAACGTTCAAAATGACAAGGACAGGTTGTTTTATGACAACCAACAAAATTTGCCAAATTAGTATATATATATATATATATATATATATATATATATATATATATATATATATATATATATATATATATATATAAATAAATGAAATAAAGAAAAAATAAAATAAATCTATGACTAAACAAACAAACAAAATAAATGACCAGATAAAGTAAGATAAAAAAAATAAAAACATAAAGACGGGAATGCTCAGATGTCAATATTTCGTTCTGACTTTATTCCTTTGTCTTCCACCCTTCCTTCCTTCCTTCATTCATTCTTTCTGTGTCCTTGTTCTCACCTCTCTTCTGGTTCTTTTGTATCCGGGCAATAGTATAAAGGATAAGGAAAAAGCCTTAGTGAGGCAGCAAGGTTAATATAGAAAGAGAAAAAAAAGATAAAACAACCACCTTTATCTTAAGTGCACGAACCACAACACACTCTACATACCACCGCAATACCAGACAATAGATAAGGGATAAGAAAAGGGCATGTGAGTACCAAGAACAAAAAGAAAAAGAAAAAGAAAAGAAAAGAAAAGAAAAGAAGAAGAAGAAGAAGAAGAAGAAGAAGAAGAAGAAGAAGAAGAAGAAGAAGAAACGGAAGAAGAAGAAGAAGAAGAAGAAGAAGAAGAAGAAGAAGAAGAAGAAGAAGAAGAAGAAGAAGAAGAAGAAGAAGAAGAAGAAGAAGAGAAAGAGGAAGAAGAAGAAGAAGAAGAAGAGAAAGAGGAAGAAGAAGAAGAAGAAGAAGAAGAAGAAGAAGAAGATAGAGAAGAAGAAGAAGATAGAGAAGAAGAAGAAGAAGATAGAGAAGAAGAAGAAGAAGAAGAAGAAGAAGAAGATAGAGAAGAAGAAGAAGATAGAGAAGAAGAAGAAGAAGATAGAGAAGAAGAAGAAGATAGAGAAGAAGAAGAAGATAGAGAAGAAGAAGATAGAGAAGAAGAAGATAGAGAAGAAGAAGATAGAGAAGAAGAAGATAGAGAAGAAGAAGAAGAAGAAGAAGAAGAAGAAGAAGAAGAAGAAGAAGAAGAAGAAGAAGAAGAAGAAGAAGAAGAAGAAGAAGAAGAAGAAGAAGAAGGAAAAGAAGGAGAAAAAGGAGAAGGAGAAGAGGAAGGAGAAGAGGAAGGAGAAGAGGAAGAAGAAGAAGAAGAAGAAGAAGAAGAAGAAGAAGAA
>NC_134780.1:4560196-4562696 GCF_046742065.1 Oratosquilla oratoria | reverse complement strand
AGGATTCGCGCGCGCGTGTGTGTGTGTGTGTGTGTGGTCCAGTTTGTTCCAGACATCCACCACTCCGTGTGGAAAGCTTTTTTTAAGGTCTCTTCTGTAACTGTACTTTTTGAGCTTTCTTCCATGTCCCCTTGTATTTCTCTTATCCCAGTTTAGTAAGTTTTCTCTATCATGAACTTCCACGCCTTTCATAACTCTATAGATCATTAGCAAGTCCTCTCTCTTCTTCTTTCCAGAGTCGGTAATTTCAGTTTTGACAATCTCTCCTCATATGACAATTTATAAGTGTTGGGGCTATCTTTGTGGTTGCTATCTGGATTCTTTCAATTTTCTTTATATTCTTTTTGGTACTAGGTGACCATAGTGTCGCGACATAGTCCAGTCTATGCCTTATCAGTGTGACTAGTATTTTCTTCACCATTTCTTCGTCCAACAAGGTAAAAGCCACCTTTATTGAGCTTAGCAAGTTGTAGATGTCCCAGACATTTATGTTTATCTGTTTATCAGGAGACATGTCGCTTGTAATGATTACTGCAAGGTCTTTTTCAGATCCCACTTACTTTACTTCCTTTGTACCGATTTTATATTGTCTTGTTATTTTTTTACATTTTTTAAAATTCCATTATGCTAAATTTCTTGGTGTTGAAATCCACTTCCCACTTCTGACTCCATTTCCAAACCTTGCTCAGATTTCTCTGCAGCAATTCACAATCATTTTCAGTATTCACTCTCTTCAGCAATTTTGCGTCATCTGCAAAGAAGCTCATGTAACATTCCACATCTTCATTCATGTCATTCACATAAATAGCAAACATTATTGGAGCCAATACTGATCCCTGTAGAACTCCACTAATCACCTCTTCCCAAGTTGAATTATTTTCTATGAGCACTACCCTCATTTTCCTTCCATGCAAGAAACCATCCAGTTCAGTAGTTTACCTTGTATTCCTCCTATGGTTTCCAGTTTTCTTAATAATTTTTAATGTGGTACTTTGTCAAAGGCTTTTTGTAAGTCTAGGAAAGCACAATCAGCCCATCCGTCCCTTTCTTGTAACATATCTATTAGTCTTGAGTAGAAACAAATAAAATTTGTGGCACATGATCTTCCGTGTCTAAATCCAAAGTGTCTCGGGTTTAGTATATTGTTTTCTTCCAGATGTTTTATCCATCTGTTCTTAATAACTTTTTCACAAATTTTGGCTACAGTGCTAGTAAGGGAAACCGGTCTGTAATTTGTTGGGTCTTCCTTGTGTGTGTGTGTGTGTGTGTGTGTGTGTGTGTGTGTGTGTGTGTGTGTGTGTGTGTGTGTGTGTGTGTGTGTGCGTGTGTGTGTATACGTATATGTGTTTGCGAATTTTTTTCGCTTGGGACACTTTTGGGCGCATTCAAACACTTCCTTCTGACTTAACTTTGATCAACTTTAACCAGTTCATTTAAACCTCCAATCCGAAAGGGGATCAGTGGTCCTCTGTTAAACTCGCTCCCGCACAATGGAATGTGATAAGAGATAAGAGCTTTTGTTTTGATCCTCTGAATCTCACTCTGTGTTGACACGATGAACTTGTATAATGGATCTGCATCATGCGTACTGGGTTCGAATCCCACACTCCTCCCCGATTCCAGTAGTGACTGTTACCTGCATCATAAGCCAAAGATGATATATTTCCGTTCTGGGTTCGTATCCTGCACTCCCCAATTCCCCAATAGGGACTGTTTGTTACCTGTCCCTCAACAGGAACTATTTTTGCATGTGCCCTATTTATTTACTATTTATTTATTTATTTATTTGTTTAGAAATTTTTTTTCTTTTCTTATTTCGAAACCTTGAGGTCCACCTCCAGGTTAACCTGACTTAGCACTCTAACTATATACATGATCAAATATTCCTCGATACCTGTAAGTGTAAGCCTTATGGTCTATTGTAGTCTCCTTTATTCTTATGTTAAATGCAACCTGAAATTACTGCGATACTCAACTCTAACCATATTGGCAAAGTGTTATTTTTTTTTCTATTTTTTATTCTCAAAAACTCGAAGAACAAGTTGAAGTTAATCTGATATTCCACTCTATCCATATTGCCATATGAGTGATCATTTTATTTATTCATTGTCCCCAAGGCCTTTGAATGCAACCACAAATTAATCCGATATAAAACTCGAACAATACTGCCATATACGTGATAAATTCAATTTATTCATTATTCATTTATTTTATTTAGTCTCCAATACTTTGAAATACAAACTCAAGTCAACCTGAGGTTCCATTGTACCCATATTGCCACATACGTGATCAATCTATTTTATCTATTAACTTATCTATTTTATCTAATTTATTTATACATGTTTATCCCCAATTTATTGATGAGCAACTAAACTTGATTTATTCATAAATTTATTTGTTTATTTACTTATTTATTGTCTCTAATACTTTGAAATATGAACTCAAGTTAATCTGACGTTCCACTATACCCATATTGCCACATACGTGATCAATCTATTTT
>NC_134780.1:4540196-4552696 GCF_046742065.1 Oratosquilla oratoria | reverse complement strand
TATTCGTTTACTTATCTATTTACTTATTTCTTTACTTATGAAAATAACTTGAAAATTATTGAGTACGTTTTGAATTGACAAATAGGAATCGTTAGAATCAGTAAGCAATCAGAAAAAAATAATGAAGAAAACAAGAAACCAAAATTAAGCAAACGGTAAAAAAAAATAAAAATAAATAATAGATAATTAAATGAGAGGGGCTGTCTTACGTGAAAACCTCATGTGGCTCCCTCTTTGGGGCGTGTGCCCGGTACTGCACTCTGAGGAAAGCACGACGCTAACAACTTCTTCCAGGTCCGGAGACGGGACAATGGCACAAGGGACTGAGATGCCAATGATGAAAAATTATCACACATACACACATACAAACAAACATACACGCACACACATACATCCACAGATATAAACCTACATGCACACACACACACACACACACACACACACACAGAGATGCATACACAGATGCATACACAGATTATACACATATATATATACATACACATACATACACAGACATAAACACAAACACACAGAAACATACATAGATGTAAACACATACACTGATATATAAACACAAACAAAACATAGATACATACAGATACACACAAACACTTACACAGATACATACACGCACACAGTCCCTGACAAAAATGGATATTGGGAAAACATTATATAAACACGGTTTTCCTTGATAAAGTGGCAATTAAAAGAATAATTTGAAAGAAAAATACAAAGGAATACAATGCAAGATATTCAAGTCACAATCAACCCATAGGGAACACCGAGACGGGGTCCCACGAGTATAGGTCCTATCCCGCTTACTTCATCAAATTTAATTTACACATACACGTTCACACACACACACACACAAACACACATACATATATATTTTCAATGTATTTTTTTGTGTGTGTGACATTTTTGTCAAAAGTTGAAATGTTTGAATGTGGGTTTAAAGTTATTACGTCATTATTGTTTTAAGCTTCTGTTTATGGAATGATTGAAATGTCATTCAAAGTGGAGAAGTGGATTGCTTTTGACCAAGGAACTGGCTAGCGTAGGCCTTAAGGTCTCTTGTCAAGATAGAAATAGACATAAAATTAATAACTGCAACAATAACAACAGCAATGATAATGATAATGATAAGTAACAATACTACTACTTCTACTATTATTAATGCTACTACTACTAATGATAATAATAATGAAAGTAATGACCATAAACTGCTCCTAACAAGAGCAAGCGTGCGATTTGTGAAAACAAAACAAATGAGCATCAAACCCTACGTTTTTTTTTTCATATAAATACAATAAAGCTATTCCTGTGTACACGAGTGACCATAAAACACGCTTTTCTTAAGCTTAAAACCATTCTTCAAGAACATTCATTATCATTATTGCTACTATTATAATTATCATTATTCTTACCCACTATGTCTTTTTTTATCATTACTATTATCATTATTATCATGACTGTAACTAGTATCGTTACTATTACTATCATAAGAACATAAAAATGAAGGAGACTGCAAGAGACCATGAGGCCTACACCAGGCAGTTCCATGTCCATGACCACCACATGGTTACTAAATCTTTTTCATTCGTTGACCACCCTATTGGCTAAACCAGATGTTGCCTATTTCCTTTTTACATCTAAATTTGTCCAATTTAAATCAATTTCTGTGAGTCCTGCCCTGTTGACTCAATATGGTAACCTTGCCTGCATTCCCCTTGTTAAAGCCCTTTATCAACTTGAACACCTCAATTAGATCACCCAGTACTCTGCTTCTTTCCAAAGCGTGTAAGTTAAAGCGCCTAAGCCTATCCTCGTAAGGTAAATTTCTGAACCCATGTATCATTTTGGTCATTCTCCTCTGTACTGATTCTAGTAAATTGATACCCATTCTAGGACGGAGACCAAAACTATACCCCATAGTCAAGGATGGGTCTAACTAACGTCAGATAGAGTTCGATAACTACCTCTGCACTTTTATTCGTAACTGTTCTAGCAATGAAACCTAATGCTCTGTTAGCTCTCTTCCTGTTAGCCTTGTTATGATTATAATGCACTGTTATTCTTGTTATGATTATAATGCACTGTTATCCTTGTTATAATTACAATGCACTGTTATCCTTGTTGTGACTATAATGCACTGTCATCCTTGTTATAATTATAATGGTTATTATTGTCATTATCATTATTAGCATAACACAAAGGTGTCTTGGATAGTGTTTCAGTGCATTCTTAGATCTAAATCTCTAACAAACAAAATTCCTAGTAAAGCACAAAGGACGGTCAATTGGAGGTATACCACATATAATTAGATTAACCCAAGTTAATTAACCTAAGTTAACATTGCTTTATACTTAACGGTACAGTTGTTCTTCTAGGTTAACGTTAGTTAACCTAACTTTGCTTGGTACTTATAACTTTACGGCATATTTGTTATCAGTTAAACTAGTTTAAGAGTTCTTTTAGCCGAATAAAATCACGTAGTATTAGCCAAAACTAAATGTACCTCAGGACTCGTCGTATAAAAGAAAGAAAGAAGAAAAACATTTATATGTTATTGTTTAATTGGTTAAATATTTTTTGCTTAAATTTGTTTTTGTTAGTCACCGTGTAAAAGACCGTTCTTTTATTTGCTCAATAGTTTTCTGTAAATATTAATGGATGACATTATTAGAGCTCAAGCTATCTGTTATTGGTTTATATTTTTGATGTATTACTATTATTTATCATCATCATCATCATCATCATCATCATTATTATTATTATTATTATTATTATTATTATTATTATTATTATTATTATTATTATTATTATTATTATTATTATTATTATTATTATTATTATTATTATTATTATTATTATTATTATTATTATTATTATCATTATTATTATTATTATCTATATCTGTATATATTTACTTCTTTACTTTTCCACTGGATATTTACTACCTCTCACGTGAGGTTCACTAAAGCCTTGAATCACGTGTTCGACTCGTGATCATATTATTCTCCCAGATGAGAGCTCTGACCTCCTCATTATACAGTAGGCCTATGGCCCGATCTATGGGTAATACTGTGATCCTACACACACACACACACACACACACACACACACACACACACACACACACACACACACACACACACACAAGGATCAGTATTGGCCCCGATCATGTTCGCCGTATACATTAACGACATGAATGAAGGTGTGGAGTGCTATATGAATTTCTTTGCAGATGATGCAAAATTACTAAAGAAGGTAAAAACGGAAGATGATTGCAACTCATTGCAACAAGATCTGGACACGATCTGGAACTGGACACAGAAGTGGGAAGTAAAATTTAATATAAAGAAACGCAGTATAATGGAATTTGGAAAGAGTAAAAACAGAATATCAAAAGATTACACACTGTGGGCGGGGAGTTGTGTGTGTGTGTGTGTGTGTGTGTGTGTGTGTGTGTGTGTGTGTGTGTGTGTGTGTGTGTGTGTGTGTGTGTGTGTGTGTGTGTGTGTGTGTGTGTGTGTGTGTGTGTGTGTGTGTGTGTGTGTGTGTCAGGTCACAGCATTATCCATAGATCGGTCATACATGAGCTCTGAGCTCTCATACGGGAGGGTAGTACCTACCGATCACGAGTCCAACACATGATCCAAGACCATGGTGAATCACACATATTTATGAGCTCTGAGCTCTCATCCGAGTGAGCAAAACTGTCGACCACAAGCCCACCACGTGATCCATCACAGCCATAGAAGGAGTTTACAACTAAGCAAGGGTCATTAACCCAATTCACTAACGTTACACATTGTATCGTTTCAGTTAGGCAAAGAATTCTAAATCAATCAATTAGTTAACTAATTGGGTGTTGGGGGGGGTTGCCTGCTCTCCACAAGTTTAATAAAATCACTTGGCGACACATGGTACCGGATGGAAGGTGCCTCTCTCCCTCCCTCCCTCCCTCCCTCCCCCTCCCACTCTCCCTCGCTGTCTCAGCCAGTTCTTACCGTTATATGAATGTAACCAACCTCAATCCCTCACCTCCTCCCTCCCTCCCTTCCCCTCCCACACCTTCCCTCTCCTCCTACTCTCCCACTTCCCCCCTCTCCTCACTACTCCATCTTCCTTTCTCCCCCTCCTCCTCCTCCCTCTCTTCCCCTTCTCCATCTTCCCTCTTCTCCTCCCTTCCTTCTCCGTCTCCATCTTCCCTTTCTTCCCTCCCCATCTTCTTTCCTCCTTCTACTCCCTCCTTTTCCTTCTTCTTCTCCTTCTTCTTCCCTTCCCCACCTTCCCTCTCCTCCTCCCTCCCTTCCTCTCCCCACCTTCCCTCTCCTCCTCCTCCCTCCCTTCCCCTTCCCCCACCTTCCCTCTCCTCCTCCCCTCCTCTTCCTTCCTCTTCTGCCCCGTCTAGGGTATTGCCTTCACAGCTTTCATGCATCCAGTACCTCAGAGGGGCTGTGGCAGCACCCCTACGGACCAGAGTCATGCAGCATTCTTTTTATGATACAAAAGGCTTGTCGCCGATCAAACAGTTAAACAAATAAATGAATTAACAAATCTTATTTTTCCTCCTTTCTCCTCTGTGAGAAGCAAAGCCAAATCAAATAATTAATCATTTGAACAACACATCCTAGATTTATTGATTAATAAATTAATCAATGTATTTATTAATTAGAATTATATCGCGATGGTCTCTAACCCAGCCTACACGACGGACTTTACATATTTCGTCCTAACACATAAGGCAAAGGTGATGTTTGATTCTGACTGACGTCAGGCGATTTTATTCATCTCTTAGGTCATTGACGTCGCGTGGAGTGGCTCTCCTTGAAGTGGAAGACAACGGGCCATGGCATCGGATGTGCGTTCGAGTCGTCGACGATTTTTTGTCGACATTTTTACCAGAGGAGCGAAACTAATAATAGTAATAAATATAATAAATAAAAAACACATATGTATAAAGATTATGAAAAATAATGATAATGATAATATCAACAATAGCGAAATTAACAATAAATAGTAATGATAATAAATAACAGAAAAATAATAATAATGACAATATCAAATAGTAGAAATAATAATGATAACAAAAATAACAATAATGATGATGATAAAGAACCACAATAAATAAAACATGATAATAACAATAATAATAAGAAACAACAATAATACATACATGTACCAAAAGACCTATTTCACCTTCATTAGAGGAAAAAATATAGAAAAAAACACACATGAGCATTCTTCTTACATCTAACACACACACACACACACACACACACACACACACACACACACACACACACACACACACACACACAAACACACACACACACACACGTATATGTGTGTATATATGTCACACTCCTTTGTTTATATGTCATAAGGTTGAGTGCTAGAGTGGCCAGAGCAGAAGAAGTTACGAACAAGCATATATGAAATAGTTTTATTATATCTCAGAATGGTGGTGTTGAATGAGGCCATTTCTTCTTTTTATATGATCTTTATCTATGTTTTATTTATTCAATTTTGAGTAGCGTTAGGCTGCGTCCACAGCAGTGACAAAACACGGTGGGAACATTAAGACTGACAAGCTGGGTATCAAGTTGTTTAGTCGTTGAGGAATATCGTAGTACGAGCAGACATGTTGGCACGGATTTGTTGGGCGACATGTTGGCAATCCTGGTGTGGACGAGGTGATGCTGTCAGAGACTTATCACCAACCAACAGACCAACATGGAGTAGACAAGATATAAAACGTTGGAGTTGATAGAGTGTTATCGGAACCACACGTTGCTATGACAACCAAACCATATGATGTACAAGAACAGCATGAAGAGGTCACATGCTTGGGCTGACATTGCCAACGTTCTTAATGTAGCCCGAAAGGAGGCTGAGAAGAAAATAAAAAATCTTGTTACACAGTTCAAAAGAGAAATAAAAAAATAAATAAAGAGAAAAAATCTGGCAGAAGTGGTGGTGATACATACCACAGCCAGAGGTTTGGCTTCGACAACATGTTGTTCCTGTTGGACAAACACACACCACACAAGACATATGACGCTGGTTTTCAGGTAAGATGATAAACACATTCTTATATAATACTACATTTATTAGCTTTAGACTGTTTCAAATGAAAGTTTACAATATTGTGTTTAAAAAACAAAGTAAATTAAACTACCAATATATCTGTATAGTATTCATTGTACTAGCTTTCCTTTAACATGTCCCATGTACATATTCTCTACATGTGCCTATCCTGCCAGCTCACACGATCCCTATCCACTGATGAAATACTCTGTAAATTCTCTACGGATGGCACTACCATTTACATTTGTATTGTTCTCCGTTAGTGGTTCTAGTGGTATCAGTGTATCCTCAATGATGGTAGATCTACTCCCCTCCAAGATCCTGGGATAACAGTGTCATAGTCCATATCATAGGTATCAAAAGGACATGGGGGAGTGTGTAATTGAACATTTTTAGAAGATCTGCCATGGGATTCGAACCCTGACCCGTGCGTCCATAATCACGAGGTCAAGACGCTAGCAACCGTGCTACATGTGATGGTTCAAAAGGAGTGTACAAGTCCCCGACCACAATTCACGTAACATTGGAAGATCTAGTCTCATTTTCATCCAATCCCCGTATTAGGCGAGCCCTCCGACAAGCTGTGTATGTTAAAGACAGATTGAACACTTTTAGAAGCTCTGCCATGGGATTCGAACCCTGACCTCGTGATTATGGACGCACGGGTCAGGGTTCGAATCCCATGGCAGAGCTTCTCAAAATGTTCAATCTGTCTTTAACATACACAACGAGTATGTAATTGTTGGGATGTCGAACTCCTCCGCAGGAAATTGTGTGAATATACACATGCTAATGTTACTTTCTTTGTAGAATCAGACTTCACCAACACTGGCTTACACAAAACTCTAAATATCCCCGAAAGAATCCCAAACACTCTCACTACAACTCTTCTAGCCCCGCTTAAACGATAGTTAAATATTCTTTCGTTTGAGCCTGGACGTTGCTGACCTCGGTAGGGTTTAATGATATTCTCTGTTAAGGAAAAAGCATCATCAGCAACAAATATGTAAGGGGTGGCAATATCGAGACTCGGAAGAGGGTGGGAAGATGTTAGATTTAAACTACCATCCCTCATGGACTGACTAAATCTAGAGTTTGACAAAACACCATCGTCGGACAATCTACCTTGACTACCTACATTTACATAAAGGAAATTGTACATACTGTCAACAATAGCTAACAATACGGTATTAAAGTATCCCTTATAATTGTAGTAATCGTTACCACTAGACGCTGGTGCCTGCACTGTGATGCGTTTTCCATCCAGCGCACCTACCCCTTGGCCACTTTTCGCCATTCATCCTCAGTTGCTGGTATCTGAAAGCATGTTTAGGTTACATTTACTTTATTGAAACATCTTGCATTAACACACACACACACACACACACACACACACACACACACACACACACACACACACACACACACACACACACACACACACACACACACACACACACACACAACACACACACACACACACACACACACACACACACACACACACACATACACACACACATACACACACACACTCTCTCTCTCTCGGTGGCGCGGTGGGTAGATCTCAGACTGTCAGCACGGGGGTGACGGCGGTACCTGGTTCGAATCATGCCCAGGGCTGAAATTATTTCAGTATCGCTACGCTTCGAGTCGTTACTCCAACTCTCGTGGCCGGGAGTTGTGTGTGTGTGTGCGTGTAAGGTCATAGCATTACCCATAGATCGGTCATACGAGCTCTGAGCTCTCTTCCGGGAGGGAAATAGCTGTCGATCACGAGTCCAACACGTGATCCAAAAGACCAAGGTGAATACACACACACACACACACACACACACACACACTCTTGTGGGCAGGGAGTTGGGGGGAGGGTGTGCGTGTAAGGTCATAGCATTACCCATAGATCGGTCATACGAGCTCTGAGCTCTCTTCCGGGAGGGAAATAGCTGTTGATCACGAGTCCAACACGTGATCCAAAGACCAAGGTGAATCACACACACCACGAACGTAGTTCCCCTTCCCGGAAAATACAACTAGGTAAATACACACACACACACACACACACACACACACACACACACACACACACACACACACACACACACACACACACACACACACACACACACACACACACACACACACACACACACGCACACACACGCACGCGCGCACACACACACACACACACACACACACACACACACACACACACACACACACACTCACACACACACACACACACTACAATTAATTTGATCAATATCAACTTGCTCTCTTCAATATCACAATGACACTGGTGATAACACGTCAGCATTGGCCAACGATGATGGATGTGTGGACGAACTAGCAGTGATTGATGATTCAGTGCAAAGGATTACAAAGGATTACAATGGCGGAGCATGCCGACAGGAGACCTTTTGGTCCATATATAGGTCGGATGCAAGATGTAGAGCAGAGTACCGCTGAACCTCCGACAAAGGCAAGAAGGCTATTTGTTCCAGACAAACTAATAGACAAAAATAACATGGTAGAAAACGCATACAGTATTATGAATGAATTATATGAACGCCATACTGAAAGAGATGAGCAGCAATTATTTGGGGATTTGGTGTCCATGAAATTAAGAAAATTAAACTCCATATGTTCAAGCAACAGTGCAGCATAGAATTCAAAACATATATTGTATGAGGGAGAACGGGGAATGTTAGACTGTCCTCCTCCATCCCGTAACCATCAATCCCATAACCCAGGGGTTCTCAGGGGTGAAATTCACCCCCAGGGGGGAATTTTGGGATTTCTGGGGGTGATTTGTGACCACAGTCAGCTTACGGGGTGAGGAAAGCAATTATAGGTTTTGGCCTATCTGGCCTGTCACCTGGGCTGGATTTATACTAATTTGGGAAAAATATATACTAATTTGGAAAAGATAAAAGAGTTTTTAGTAGTATTTGCATATTATTTAGAATGCACCTTTTGAAACAGACAATCTTGGAAAGGAGGGGGGGGAATGACATTCTGACAAATGGTGAAAGGGGTGAATGGGCCAAGTAAGGCTGAGAACCCCTGCCCTAACCATTGGGAATATTCACCTAGGCACTTCCCCACTTCCCCTTAGGTACAGATGAATGTAACGTGACTGTCCACGCCCCGGACGATATGTTGGATGAACTACACATAATTGATCTTTAAAAGTATACTGAGAATTGATATGTTTTTGAGCAGAAGCTTATGACGCCCTTAATAGGTTATCCACTACTGGTTTTTATATCATTGTTTGAATGTTACTATCTAATTATGCTCATAAATGGCATAGCGTAATCGTGCGTCATAAACATATTTATGCATAATTGGTGAAGGGTATTGTTATGAATGTTTATTTGTAGTTATTGAAAGAGGCTGCTGTTGGTATATAAGTATTAAAGAAAGGTAAATGTACATGGTGTTTTTCTATCACTTTGAATATCCTGAATTATTTGCTTTGGTAATGTTAGGTACGTGTTTTTAAGGTTCGTTAATGTCATAATTCTCCTTACCTTAATGTAGTAGCCGAGAGCTGTAATCAACGCCTCACAAACTTCTGGAACAATGAGACTGATTGCTTGTTTGGAAATCTTGAACGTAGTTCCAAGGGTGGTGTAGGTGTCTCCTGTGGCCAAATATCGCAGTGTCACAGCAAGGCGGTCTTTGGCCGGTATTGATTGACGATGTTTTGTGTCTTGCTACCAATCATTTGCAGCAAGTAGTCAAAATCACATCATGATATCCTTAAGAAGTTTTCGAACTCTCCTTTCTCTTTTATTGTGCGTGTCGGAAGACACGTATCAACCTCTATTAATATGTTTATCAGAGTTTGGTGCGTTTCGCCGTTCCTGTTGTATAATAACGATGGTCTTGTCCATACTCTACGTTTTCTTCTTCTCCGATGGCCACACAAAACAACAAATGATGCAGCTGCCAGCAAAGCATCCTCACACAACGACATGTCTGCCACTTCTGGAGACATGGTGCGGACAGTTTCACCAAGTCGACTCCTATTGCCGACATGTCTCTCAACATTGTGACAGATATGTCCCCATACATATCAGGAGATTTGTATCCGAATGTCTTCTACTGTGTCCCCCACAATGTTTCCAGTTTCTCTCCAAGCAACATGTCACTGGCGTGGACGCACCCTTAGTGCACGGAGTGTGGGAAGCTGGGCTTAAGTATTTAGATACAGGCCTTATATATGGTTCTCCGAGCGGCAGTCTTAACTTTGATAGACACACTTGACCCCTGGACTCAGACTGGATTCTGGATTCTGGATTCCAAGGAAAGACCACCTCGCTTGCGCGGGATCGGGTTTTGTGGTAGGGGAAGAATGTCTGTTAGAAAATGAAAAGATAGTAGTGTATAAAAGAGGGCTATTGCCACCGGGGGAATTACGAGCGATTAGGGGCTTATTTGTTGTCGTGGCTTAGGAGAACTGGACCGGGAGCTTGGAGGGCAGCGCTTGACGCCGGGGGTTAGGATTACCAACGGGGCTAGGATCACCAACGAAAGTTTAGAAAATGGTAGGAGGCGTAGTAGTAGAGAAAGGTGGAAAAACGGAAAAATCTTTAGTGGGAGGTAAACTGAAATGAGAAGATGTAGTAGAAGAGAAAGTTAGAAAGGAAGCGAATTTTAGTCGAAGAAAAAGTAAGTGTAGATGTTTGTGCGTGTGTTGTGGCTCTGTTCGTGAGAGGTGTATGTGTGTATCTTACGAGAAGTGAGTTGATTTCACTTTCCGCGTGTAGAGGGCGGTCCTGATAAGCCACAGGTGGGGCGAGCGTACCCTGATTATCCCCAGGTTTTGGGTTTGAAGTCCTTTTAGAGTTGATCAAGGGGCGGTGCGAGGGGGGGCAGACGGGCGGTATACACCTGCCTGCCGACGTCAACGAATAGATCAGTGACCAGAACGGGAGCCGCAAGGAGATAACTCCTCGCCGCCACCGCTGGCGAGCGCATTCCTGATGAGCCACAGGTGGGGCGAGCGTTGCCTGTTTATCCCCAGGCTGGGTTTGGATTTCAGGAGAGTCGATTCAGTGGCGGTGCGAGGGAGGGGCAGACGGGCGGGTGTTGTAAGGTCTCTTTCCTTCCAATCACAACTCTGAAAACAGAGAATTACGCGATTGGGAATTGTGTGTAAATGTCAGAAGTGTAAACTCGCTCACCAGCGTCAGCGAGAGGCCAGCGTTTGGTTGCGGGCCGGTCGGACAGAAAGGTGTCCCAAGTCTCTCCGTCAACCAGCCTGCGGTCAGATTGGGCGTACTGAGAGAGACGGTTTGGGCCTCTGCTTTGCTAGCGAGAAAGTGTGCGTGTGCCTCTTTTCTTCCAAGCACTACTCTGAAAACAGAGATTTACGTGACTTGGGAAATGTGTGTGTGTATTTGTCATGGTGTAAACCCGCCTGCCGACGTCAACGTAGAGGTCGGCCATGCCAGACCGGCAGCAGCTAGGAGATATATCCCCCAGCCACCACCGGCCGGCGATGATACTTGGTGCTTGTGGAGAGAGTTGGTTGAAGAGACGTCCGACCTCTAGGAGCGCTGAGTTGATTCTGTGTTGACTCAGACTGACTTCTCCAAACCCAGATCTAGACTTATATTGACTTCTCTCTGCTTGAGACCTGGACTGATTTCACTCTCCTAGCTAAGACGAAACCTCTGAAAGGGTAAGGCTCCTCCTCCAATCATCTATGATTGGCTAAGTTCATTTCTGTGTACAATCTGCTGACCAATAGCATCAAGACTCAGACACGCTCTCTTTGGGACATCTGGCCTTCACTGGATAGACCCTTGTTCATTGAGGGTCAGCGTGGTTATGCTATGCATTAGTTCCCGACAAGAAAAGCCTTACCCCAACAAGAAATTAATTATGTTATGGACTGACTTCTCCTAAGTCAGGGGCCTACACGCGCGACGCTGGCGTGCACTCCAGCATGCGATGCTAGTATCTAGTATCAACTAGTATCATTCTTCTAATATCATCGCCAGTACAACTTAGTGATGTTTTGTCATCAAACCAATCACCACGCACACACACACACACACACACACACACACACACACACACACACACACACACACACACACACACACACGACTCGGTGCCGCAGTTGGTAGAGGCTCAGACTCTCAGCACGGTGGTACCGGGGGTACTGGGTTCGAATCCTGCCCAGGGCTGAAGTTAATTCAGTATCGCTGCGCCTCGAGTCGTTACTCCAACTCTCGTGGGCGGGAAGTTGGGTGTGAGTGTAAGGTCATAGCATTATCCATAGATCGGTCATACGAGCTCTGAGCTCTCTTCCGGGAGGGAAATAGCTGTCGATCACGAGTCCATCACGTGATCCAAAGACCAAGGTGAATACACATACGCACACA
>NC_134780.1:4512696-4520196 GCF_046742065.1 Oratosquilla oratoria | reverse complement strand
AAGGTAGTTGCAGTGCGAAGCGCTAAGAAAATGAATATAATGAGTGAGGGAAATGGAGGAGAAATAGGGAAAGATGAAGCGAAGGCAGTTAAGATGATGACAGCAGGTGAGGCACCTGGTCTAGGATGTCATGCAAAATGTCTGAAAAAAAGCAGGTACAGTGATGGTGGACTGGCTGGTGAGGTTGTTTAATGTTTGTTTAAGAGAGGGTAGAGTGCCGGAGGACTGGAGGAGTGCCTGTATAGTTCCACTTTACAAAGGAAAAGGGGACAAGTGTGAGTGTAGAGGTTTCAGAGGGATTAGCTTGTTAAGTGTAGTTGGGAAGGCTTATGGGAGGGTCTTCATTGAGAGGATTAGGAGATGAACAGATAGAGTAATTGGCGAAGAATAGTGTGGTTTTAGGACAGGTAGGGGTTGCGTAGATCAGATTTTTGTGGTAAGAGATATGTGAGAAAGTTATAGGAAAAGGCAAGGATGTTTTTTGGGGGCTTTTATGGATTTGGAAAAGGCTTATGACAGGGTAGACAGGAAGACACTGTGGGAGGTATTGCAGATATATGGGATAGGAGGAAAGCTTCTAGGAGCTGTCAAGAGTTTTTACGAGAGTAGTAGAGCGTGTGTTAGGATTAGAAATGGAGAGAGTGAGTGGTTTGAGGTAAAGGTGGGACTTCGTCAGGGATGTGTTATGTCAATCTGGCTGTTCAACTCATACATGGATGGGGTGGTGCGAGAGGTGAATGCAAGGGTAGTGGGTCAGGGATTGGAGATGGTTAAAGAAAATGGAGAAAGTAGGAGATAAGCCAGCTGTTGTTTGCGGACGACACTGCACTTGTAGCGGGATCAGAGGGATTGAGGAAGTTAGTGACAGAGTTTGGGAAAGTATGGGAAAGAAGGAAGTTGAAGATAAATGTGGGTAAAAGTAAGGTGATGAGATGTAGAAGGGGAGAAAGTGGCAGCAGACTGGAAGTGAGTATTAAGGGAGAGACTGGAGGAAGTGGATAGTTTTAGATACTTGGGTGCGAATGTGGCAGGAAAAGGTATGAGTATTGGCGGAGGTAGAATGTAGATTGAGAGAAGCGAGTAAATGCCTTGGTGGATTAAAAAGTGTAATGAGAAATAGACATTTGGGAATGGATGCTAAGAGGAGATTGTATGAAGGAGTGATTGTGCAGACAGCACTGTATGGGGCAGAAACATGGAACATAAGAGAGGAAGAGAGGAGTTTGAATGTGTTTGAAATGAGGTGTCTGAGAAGTATGATGGGGGTTACTAGGCTGGATAGAGTGAGAAATGAGGAGGTGAGGAGGAGAACGGGGGTGGAAAGGGAGTTGGGAGATAGGGTTGATGAAAGAGTATTGGGATGGTTTGGACACATGGAAAGAATGAGTGAAGAAAGACTAGTAAAAGAGGTGTGGAAGGCAGATGTGGAAAGAGTGAACATGAGGGGTCGACCTAGGATGAGATGGATGGATGGGGTAAAAGGGGCTTTGGGAAAGAGGGGAATGTCTGTTGAGGAAGGACGGGAGAGGACAGAAGACAGGGGTGAATGGAGAATGGTTGTATATGGATGATGCTGTGATGCATGAGGTGGAATGGGTGGGGGATGGGGGGTGAGGGAGTATGTGTGAGAAATAATTTGACGCAGCCCGAAGGGATTTCTCCCCGTCTTCTCCTTTTCTGCATGAGGGGACGGAGAGGGGGCTCGCCGATTTAATGAAGCGGCCTTGCTGTGGATGTGCTGTGTCTTGCGACACTGCTTCTGACCCAGGGCAGTGGAGAAGATGCAGGGATGACCCGTCATCCAGGAGGTGCCAAGATAAGAGGGAGGGAAGAGGGTAGAGGGGAGTGGAGTGTGATAGGGATGGAATGGGTGGGAGTGGTTTTTATGCCTTTGTTTTTTTATTACCACCCTTATAAGGGGGAAAAAGCCTTTGGTATATGTATGTATATATATATATATATATATATATATATATATATATATATATATATGTATATTTATATAGTACATATATATATATATATATATATATATGTATATAAATATATATGTATATATATATGTATGTATGTATGTACACACACACGCACACACACACACACATATGTATATGTATATATATATGTACACATGCAAAGAAATCACAAAACACACGTGATAAACTATTTTTGCAGAAACCACCGGGAAATTAAAAAAAAAAACAGATACCGAACGTTTTCGTCTATTTAGACATTTTCAAAGGTACCTTTTAAAATGTCTAAATAGACGAAAACGTTCGGTATCTGTTTTTTCAATTTCCCGGTGGTTTCTGCAAAAAAAAAAAAAAAAAAAAATATATATATATATATATATATATATATATATATACATATATATATATATGATAGGAATAACCGAGACATGGTTAAATGGTAGTTTGAAGCTGAATTTAATATTGCGGGATTTAAACACTTTCATCAGGATAGAAACCACAAGAAAGGTGGGGGTGTTCTGTTGTACGTTAAAAACAATGTCCATGCTTGTGTTTTAGAGAAAGTGAAACAGGATGCATATGATAGTTTGTGGGTAGAATTAACCCAAACAAATGGACAAAAAATGAATGTAGGTGTAATATATAGGCCAAAGACATTATCATTAGCAGACGACAAACTGTTGTTTCAAGAACTGTCTAGTTTCTGCAACCGGGACTTATTGATAATGGGTGATTTCAATTTTACTGACATTGATTGGATGACCCTTGAACATGGCCATATAGGTAGTCGCTTGATTGATTTTCTCGGTGACAATTACTTAGTTCAGCATGTAAAAGAGCCCACAAGACATGGAAACTTACTCGATCTATTGATCACTAGCCGCGAAAGCATGATAACCGATGTAGAAGTCGGTGAAACTGTTGCAAATAGCGATCACAACTTAGTTAGATTCAAACTACTAAAAATTTTAGAATAGATACTTGTGTTTCTAAAATACCCGATTTCAGTAAATCTCAGTTCATAGGACTACGTCAGGAGCTTCAGCTTACAGATTAGGAGGTAAAATTAAGCGAAAGACCTGTAGATCAGATGTGGGAAATATTTCAAAATACGCTTACTAAGATCATTCATACTTACATCCCTTTTGAGAACAGACATCCCCCAAATCAGGCTCACCCAAAATGGCATGACAAAGAAACTGAAAAAGTATTGCTAAAAAGAGACAGGCTTATAAGATATATAAGTGCTCGGGTACACCTAGAGACTATCAAAGATATGTATTAATACAGAGAGATTTAAAAAAGACAATGAAAAAAACGAAAACGACAATACGAAATGAATATCGCTGATAAATCCAAAGAGAATCCCAATGAACTCTATAGTTACATTAGAGATAAAAAGGTTGTTACGAATCACATTGGTCCACTATCATCTGCTGACGGTGAACTTGAATATTCAAATGAAGGGATGTGTGAAATTTTAAACAATTATTTTAGCTCAGTACAGTATTCGTAAACGAAACACCTCAAAGTGAACTCCAAACTGAAACCTGTGAAAAGTCTAGGGTAAACTTACTACGGTAAATATAACAAAAGAAAAAATTAAAAGGTGTATAGAGAAACTCAAAGTTAATAAAACACCAGGGCCTGATGGTTGGCATCCAAGAATCTTAAAGGAAATGAAAAATGAGATATTTGTTACATTAGAAATTGTATTAAAGAAATCCATCATATCCGGAGATGTACTAAGAGAATGGAATAGCTAACGGTACTCCCATATTCAAAAAATGTGACAAAAATAATCCAAATAACTACAGACCTATAAGTTTGAATTCAATCGTAGGAAAAATTATGGAAATTATCATCAGAGATGCTATCGAACATCATTTAGAAAGTAACTGTTTGATAAATGATAGCCAGCATGGTTGCACCCGGAAACGTTCATGCGTGACTAACTCGAATTCTATAACAGTTATCTCGAATCATGACAAAGGAAACTATAGATTTAATATATATAAACTTTGCAAAATCTTTTAATACCCTCCCCCACGAAAGACTATTTACTAAATTAGCTTCACACGGAATAAGTGGTAGCCTATTAAGTTGGACTAGTAATTGGTTGAATGATCGAAAACAGAGTTGTTTTAAATGGAAAAACTTCTGGATGGAAAGATGTTACGAGTGGAGTTCCTCAGGGTTCCGTTCTTGGGCCACTTCTATTCATAGTATATGTAAATGATATAGACCACGGACCAAAATATGCTGCTTCCAAATTTGCTGATGATACAAAACTGTACGGAATGCAAGTGATCACTTAAACCAATTAGATATTCAAGAAGATTTAGATAAATTACAGCAATGGTCTGAAAAGTGGCTAATGAAATTTAACACAAGTAAATGCAAGGTAATGCACATAGGTAAAAACAACAGTAAGTACGATTACAAGTTATTTGGAAATTCGTTAACAAAAGTGGATAGTGAAAAGGATCTCGGCGTAATTATCAGTAACGATCTCAAATCATCTAAGCAGTATATTTCAGCCTCTGAGAAAACAAATAAGATTCTAGGACTGATTGCGCGATCTTTTGACTTCAAAAGTCCATCACTCATTAACAAGCTATATAAATCGTTAGTTCGTCCACATTTGGAATATGCTGTTTCCGTATGGTCACCGAATCTCATTAAAGACATTGACAGATTGGAAAAAAGTACAACGGTGAGCCACAAAACTGATTCCAAATATCAAAAATAAATCATACGAAAATCGACTAACGCATATGAATCTGTTTTCCTTAAAAAAGCGTTGACTCAGAGGTGACTTGATACAGGTCTTTAAGATTCTAAAGGGAATTGACAACATCAAAAGTGAAAAAAAAATCACACTGAATGAGAATCAGACAAGAAACAATGGTCTCAAACTCTCTGGAAATAAAGTTAATTTGGAAGTGGGTAGAAACAACTTCGCCAACCGTGTAGTTTATGAATGGAACAAACTTCCTACAGAGACAGTGCAATGTACTTCAGTTCGAAGCTTTAAGAATCATTTAGATAAATGCCTAAACAGGATGCTGTAATGACTATAATTTATTTTATATAATTTTTATTTATTTTTTTATAATTTGTTTGTTTATTATCATTTGCTTGATTCTCATTTGTCATTAGTTATATGTCAATTTATCATTATTTACTATTTATGTATTTTATTTGTTATTTACATTATTATAATTTCTATTTATTCATTAACTATTTATTCATCATTATTAGGATTTTTCTCACCCGACTTGGATATGGACCAAAAGGTCTCCAGTCGCCATGCTCCGCCATTGTAATTCTTTGTAATATATATATATATATATATATAATATATATATATAAACATATATATATATACATATATATATATATATATATATATATATATATATATACATATATGAATATATATAAAAATATATATATACATATATATATATATATATATATATATATATATATATGTATATGAGTAAAAACAGCAACGACCGCAATTTACGCAAATTGGGTTTACACCAGTTTCATGTTCGTTTCTCCCCGCAAGCTCGGGTTATATAAGGAGACAGATGCTTGTCCACTATGCTATTTCTGAAGAAGTCCCGCTGGGCGAAACGTTAGATACATTGGATCCCATACTCTGCGTTTGGCCTCTTTCCTACAATATATATCTATATATATATATATATATATATATATATATATATATATATATATATATATATATACATATATATATTTATATACATATATATATATATATATATATATATATATATACATATATGTTGAGGCATTGTGGCAGGTTGTTGAAGGTGGGTGAGGAAGACATGAATTAGAATCCAACTTTATTTCTGACTAGTTTCGCACAAATAGGCTTCTTCTCTGAAGAAGCTTATTTGTGCGAAACTAGTCAGAAATAATCTTAGATTCTGATTTATGTCTTCCTCACCCACCTTCGCCATATATGTATATATATACATATATATATATATATATATATATATATATATGTATGTATATATATATATGTGTGTATATATATATGTATATATATATATATATATATATATATATGTGTGTGTGTGTGTGTGTGTGTGTGTGTGGGTGTGGGTGTGTGTGGGTGTGGGTGTGTGTATATTTGTGTGTTTGTTTGCGAATGTAACACTGTACACACACACGTACACACGCAAATACACACACACATATATACACACGTTCGCAACCACACACATACGTACTCACATTCACATATACACATGCGGATTTGTGCATTTATCTAATTGTAATATAAAGGCAAAAATCTATTCTCGTGGGGTATTGATCCGATTTTGGTGTGTGTGTGTGTGTGTGTGTGTGTGTGTGTGTGTGTGTGTGTGTGTGTGTGTGTGTGTGTGTGTGTGTATGTGTGTGTGTGCGCGCCAATGTTTACCTAATTGCAGTATACAAGGAATGAGCAATGCTCGTGGTGTCCTGTCTCTTATTCTCCAATTATAATACCTAGATTCAAATACATCCACGTGTGTACATATGTCATCAAATAAACGTGTACATAACATTTACCAGACGCCCGATATCTGGAAACAGTATCTTAGAGAAACATAAAGTTAAGCTCAAGATTGAGAGGTGTGAGGTGGGGGTGGGGGAGTTCGACCACCTTAATAAAAAAAGGATAGAGACGAGAGAGAAGTTTGCAGGAGTGATGTGGCAGAGGTTGGCTTTTGACCCTGAGCTACAAGATCAATGTTATTCCTGAAACCTGTAATATCGATATGAAATGTGTTCTCTTCAGACTTTATGTTCATTTTAATAAGATTATGAATAACCATTGGCAACTTCCTATGGGGCACGCACAAATATAAATTAATAAATAAATACATAGATGAATATATGAAAGTCTTTGTAAAAATGTACGCATGTGAACGTAAAACAAATGAAAATATAAATAAAGAACGAAAATGAGAAGAAAAAAAGAAATACGAAAGGCTGCGCTTAATCTATCCCATCCATCAACGATTCCAGGAAATTCTGACCACATTACGAGTGCCCCCGAGCGTTGTCAGGGCTGGCAACACCTTCATCGCGATGATGACTGGGCGCTGACAAGGGTCCGAAATCGATCCAAGAAAGCTTGGATAGTCCTTTGTGCGTTCTTAGTTGCGCGTGCATTTCACAGATGGCGTTGGTAATCAGTGGTGTCTCTTTCTCTCTCTCTCTTTTTTTTTTTTTTTTTTTTTAGGGCTATTCATAATGATAATGATACTCTTGAGCATAAGGAAGATAATTTTGAGTCCTTTTTTCTAGTGACACTATACACACACACATACACGTATATGTATATATATATATATATATATATATATATATATATATATATATTTTTTTTTTTCGTTCAGCTGTCTTCGCTCCGCCCACACATCACATTAATAATAATGATAATGATATAATGATAATAATAGTAGTAAGAAGGATAAGAATAATAACAATAATAATAATA
>NC_134780.1:4497696-4510196 GCF_046742065.1 Oratosquilla oratoria | reverse complement strand
TCATTTCTCTCAGTACTATGAGGCCTTGTCCCTGAGTCTTTGGGAGCAGACAGTCAAAGAATTGGCCCCGCGGGTTACCAACTTACTTCTGCGCACCACAACGTTACACTCATTCAGAATGTGTTGTTCGTTGGTCTGTATTGACCGCATGGACAAAGGTTTGAGGCACAGAGTCCATATTTGTCCGAGCTTCGTGGCCGGCACCTGTGCGTAGCCGATTTAACTGTACCCAGTCATGGAGGCGTTAGCCATGGAAGCGGAACCACGTGTGCAGTCTTTCTTCTTTGCTTTTCGTTGTTCTTCTTTTCCTCTTTCTAGTCTAGTTGTGTCCTTAGACCATAAAAATTATATATAAACACACACACACAGACACACACACACACACACACACACACACACACACACACACACACACACACACACATATGTATATATATATATATATATATATATATATATATATATATATATATATATATGAATATGCAGACAAACCACTGGGAAAATGAAAGAGATGAGACCGAGCGCTTTCGTCTATTCAGACATTTTAAAGGTGTCTGAATATACGAAAGCGCTAGGTATCATCTCTTTAATTTTACCAGTGGTTTGTCTGCATACTAGTATCACGCGTTCAAGTGATTTCTTCTGCATATATGAATATGTGTATGTATATGTTTATATATATATAGATATGTGTATGTATATATATATATATATATATATTTATATATATGAATATGTGTATATATATATATATATATATATATATATTTATATATATATATGTATATATGATATGGCTGTTTTGAGGAATTAGTCATTTTCCAAAACTCCCGATCATTTTGAGAAATGACCAAAACTGGTCTTTTTGCACAATACCCAAATATCTAGGTTCATTTTGCAAACTCACCACTGCTTTGGTCATTTCTCAAATTGACCAGGTATTTTGCAAAAAGACTAATTCCTCAAAATGACCGTAACATATATATTCATTTCTATTTTCTATTTCAAATTTTGCTCAAACTTCTCTTAGTCTTTAGTTGATATACAATTTCTAAAATGTTGATTTAACTTCCTGAATCTATATTAGTTTCTTTAGTTTGTTAAAATGTTCTACAACTTCCATTATCAAAACTCATAAGTTGAAACTTGATCGGTAAACGTAATTGTTGTTCGCTTTAACGTTGTAATGTCCCCCAGGAGAATTGTCACCAAATCTACATCATTATTTATGGATCAGCTTTCGTTTTTGTCGCTCAAATTCTTTCATTTTCATACACACACGCATACACATGCCAGGGATTAGCAAAATAAGAGGGTACCGGATGTGTCTGCGTGTGTTTTTATTAGCCTCTTTTTCTTAGTTGTTTTTCTTATTATGAAGTCCCTTTCATTAACCTGTGTGTGTGTGTGTGCGTGCGTGCGTCTTTATTGATGTCCCCTTTCGGTTTTTTGGTCTTGAGAGTGATGACGTTACGTTTTGAATCATAACAGGTCTGGTCTACAGCCTTTCACTTCACATCAATCAACTGAACTTTCGAAGGGCAAGAGATCATAACGATAATGATAACAATAGTAACAATAATAATGAAATATAAATACATATATATATATATATATATATATATATAGATAAAGATTTTATAGGCAACTCCTATCACTTCAATTTAAACTCATTTTCACATTAACAACTCATTAATAACGCCCTTATTTCATTTGTTTACATTCGGACGACATGGCGTCATAACCTTTTCAAGTCGGCGTGACGTCATAACGTTTTGAAGATGACATGACATTGTGGTATTTTCAGTAATGAGTTACACACACACACACACACACACACACACACACACACACACACACACACACACATATATATATATATATATATGTATATATATATGTAGATATATATGTATATATGTATGTATATTTGTATATATATGTATGTTGAGACATTCTGACAGGTTGATGTAAGCGGAATAGGAAACACAGGAGTCTTAGTCTTGAGTTTATTCCTGACTAGTTTCGCAGGTATGCTTTTTCATGAAAAAGCATACCTGCGAAACTAGTCAGGAATAAACTCAAGACTAAGACTCCTGTGTTTCCTATTCCGCTTACATCATATATATATGTATATATATATGTATGTATATATGTATTTACATATGTATATATATGTATGTGTGTGTGTGTGTATGTATGTATGTATGTGTATATATATATATATATATATATATATATATATATATATATATATATATACATATATATATGCAAAGTCATGTACCTCATATGACACGCGTGTCATGCACCACGACACACGTGCCAGCTGTGTCAGACCACAACCCAACGAAAGTACAGAAAATATGAACAATGAGAGCCTTTGACCAAAACGGCCTTTTCCTGTTCAGCCGGCTATTGATCGCGGGCCCTAAAGGTCGACCTCATTTGACCTGCTGCTTTCACTGCGAGTGGCCGCCCCGAGTAATGGTCACACGAGGCGGATGCTCCAGGTAGTAGGAGGCCCCGTCCCGAGAGGATTGACCAGGTTTGTTAACCAGAATTAGGGGTCTGGGGGCCTAGGGGGACTGGGAATCTTAGGGCTGGCTGGGGGTTGGGGGGCCTGGAAGTCTTAGGGGGACTGGGAGTGTGGGGGCCTAGGGGGGACTGGGAGTCTTAGGGCTGGCTGGGGGGAGTCTCAGGGGGACTGGGAATCTTAGGGCTGGCTGGGGGGGGGGGCTGGAAGTCTTAGGGGGACTGGGAGTGTGGGGGCCTAGGGGGGACTGGGAGTCTTAGGGCTGGCTGGGGGGGAGCCTCAGGGGGACTGGGAGTGTGGGGGGCTAGGGGGGACTGGGAGTCTTATGGAGGAAAGGAATCTCATGGGGGTTTGGGGGGACTAGGAGTCTTAGGGGAGGCTTTGGGGGACTGGAAGTTTTAGGGGGAATGGAAGTTTTAGGGTGGCTTGAGAGGGACTGGGAGTCTTATGGAGGAATGGAAGAGAGGAGTAGGAGTCTTTGGAGGCCCTAGGTGGAACTGGGAGTCTGAGGGCTCAGTCTAGGGGGACTGGGAGTCATGGGGGGGTAGGATCGTCACCTTTGCCCTGGGAACTACACAGTAGAAGCAATAGCAACTGTTAAATGCAATTGAGATTAATAGTAGGCTCGGTTCTGGCTGCCGTCAGGTGATTTAATTCAGCCGGGGAGTGCGCTGGGAATTCATCAATGATATTAATTGACCCATTTATCTTGTATTTATTTATTCTTTTTTATTTCTCTGTTAGTATTACAGGTACACAACCCTTTATCGGAAACCCTTGGGGACAGCTGTATTTCGGATTTCGGGATTTTTTTTCTCGGATTTTTTCGGATATCTGGATTTTTTCGGATTTTTTCGGATTTCGGGATTTTTTTTTCTCGGATTTTTTTCGGATTTTGGAAGAAATACAGGCTGTCCCAGTGACGCTTGGCCAGTATCCCACATAGGAGCATTTCTATTACATTAGAAACGTGTAAATACTCAAATACTCGTAAATGGAATAAATCAAGACTTCGATATTATTACAGCTTATTTATAGAGTGATGTACTGATAAATGAAATTGAGATAGTCAAAAGCATGACTAATGAAACATTGGGAATAACTTACTCGAAAGATACACAAATTTTAATCATACACAAAATTGTAATATTTTTGCAGTAAAACGGATGAATATCCATACCTAAGTGGAATAAAGAAAGATGGTTAATGGCATTACATTTTAACTAGATGTTACAGTAATAAACTAGTAAATGACGAAATAAAATAAAGGAAAATAAAGTCGCGCTAACATCATCAGGATGCTTTCGACGGGAAGAGGATTTTCGTGTGACGTTTGTTATACAAAACCTGTAGAGATGATTATTCACATTTACGTGGTATAATGGAAGACTATAAATGTCGTTACAGTTTATAGTGACTTATATCCTACAGTGATAAATTGGTAAATGATGGAGCAGAATAAATTGAAATGAAGTTGATAACATTAGCACATTCATAAAAGTACGTATGTGCAATTAAATTACAAGAGGCAATGGGGCGTGACGCATGTGTGTGCGTGTGTGTGTACGTATGTGTGTGTGTCCGTACGTATGTGTGTGTGTGTGTGTGTGTGTGTGTGTACACATACACACGACCACAGCACAACACCGCACCAGCAAAAACTTTCACGTGTGTAAATGGCAGCAGCATACCTATCAACCATAGTCACGTCACCCAACCGTCGGTGATGGGTCAGGTCTTCAGTGGTGCCTTAGAATTCGAATATAATTCGTACTAGAAGGCCGTTCGAATGCCAAGACAATAACTGATATTCCAAGAAAATAACCGAAAATAATATAAAAATCACAGATGCGTTCACTATCACTTCAATAACGAAACAGAGCGTTCAGAGAGCGTGGGTAGAGGAATAACGCGATTAACGCACCCAAGAAACGTTCTGAACCTTTGAGAATTTGTTTAGATTTCGAAAAATCGTTTGTAATATGTGGCAAAAATTTCTTGATTTTTTTTTTTTTTTCCTTCGAATTTTAAGTTCGAGTTTTGGAGCGTTCGAATTTCGGGCACACAACTCTATTTTCCCGCCAAAGGAAACTCGTTATGACGCTTTCTACCCTCTAAAAAAAAAAAAAAAAAAAAAAAAAAAAAAAAAATCGGATTTTGAAACTTTTCGGTTTTCAGAATTTCGGATAAAAGGTTGTGTACCTGTAGATTAATTATTCATTTATTTGTTTTATTTGTTTATCTATTTCATTTATCTATTTTTCTTTGCCTGGGACCTACTGGCCATTTCTAAGCTTAATCGGCCACACTTGATGACCACAAAACGTCAAAAGTAATCAAATCAAAATACAGAAAGAATGTAGTTGGGAGGGCAAAGAGGTTTCATTCTTTGCGTACGTGAGTGCCGTTATACTTGTGTGTGTGTTTGTGCGTTTGTGTATAGATCTGTAAACACACAGACACACACACACACACACGCACACACACACGCACACACACACACACACACACACACACACACACACACACACACACACACACACACACACACACACACACACACACACACACACACACACACACACAAATGTAAAAAGATGATTGATAATGCTAAAATAAATCCTTAATAAATACTACAATATCTAAATGAAAACATAATGTAAATATATTAGCTTTTATACTACCGTACTTTTCATAATATAACATCGTCCACTGCAAGTTCGCACAAGCCGTTCTAGTAGATATACACGTAAAAGAAAAGGTGTACAAGAATAAAATACCAAAATGAATTAATATATAAATAACTGGATATCCCCCAGGACAAATTTCAAGCTGTCTGCGTGGTTGCAGTTGCGTATGTGTGTGTGGTGTGTACGTGTGTGTGTGTGTGTGTGTGTGTGTGTGTGTGTGTGTGTGCGTATGTGTGTGTGTGTGCATATGTGTGTGTGTGTGTCCGTGTATGTGTGTGTATGTGTGTGTGTGTGTGTGTGTGTGTGTGTGTGTGTGTGTACGTGTGTGTCTGTATGCTTCCGTGTGTGTGTGTGCGTGTGTGTGTGTGTACATGTGTGTTTCTGTATGTTTCCGTGTGTGTGTGTGTGTGTGCGTGCGTGTGTGTATGTGTCCGTGAATGTGCGTGTGTACGTGTGTGTGTGTGCGTGTGTGTGTACGTACGTGTGTGTGTGTGTGTGTGTGTGTGTGTGTGTGTGTGTGTTCGTATGTGTGTGTGTGCATGCACCATAGCCATTGGGCCACGTGGTTCTCCACTCACCACAAGCCTAAACGCACCAACGACCGTTACGCCTTGTCAACGACGACGCCGACTTGACGTCATCAAAGTCGTCTTCAAATCCTCGAATCAGGTGGAAGCGGAGACGCGCGCACGCGCACTGACACACAAACATCTGAATCTAGGTATGATTATAGGTAAACACACACAATTAGATAAACATACGCATACATTATACAATGTGTTTATTAGTTGCAGTTCAATATAATAATAACTTTTTTATTTATTTACATATTTATTATTCTATTTATTTATTATTAATATTAGTTGTTTATTTTTTTTTTTTTTTTTTTTTTATTGTTTCTGCTAGTATTTGTTTCCCCGGTGCTGTTCCGCTACCGAGTTAAAGTCGTGTACCGATTTACATCCGGTAATGCTCATGTGGCTGCGTTACTATTATTTTTTCATAAATGTTTATATTACACTTATATATTTCATATATATTCCTATATTTTATATGCTTTCATTATATCTTTTTATCACACTTTTATGTATTTCATTCATATTTTATACATTTATACATTTATAGTATTTTTATATCACGGAAAATAAAGAAATTATCAAATAAAAACAAGAAAATGAATGCAAAATGCCATTGGGGGTTGACAAAGGTCATATTGTCATCTCTTATACAAGCAAATGTCACCTTTCACGACAACGCCCAACATATTGCTGAAAGTGTATCAGTCTTTCATTACGGTGATTTAATTCTCTGTGACACCCCTACGGACCAAAGTTTTGCAGATTCAATTTATGATGAGGAACTATAAAGAATAATAGATAAAAAATATGATAACAATATCAATAATAATAATAAAAGCAATAGAATAGATAAATGAATAAATATATGTATTTGTCCCGAACATAATTGTGCTGCTGCGTTATTAGAAAAAAAAAAATTAAACAAAGGAGATGCAATTCTGACATTCTTGTCCTTCGTACCATCAAATGATTAAAAGAGTTTGGCAGCAGCAGCAGCACTTTCTCCCACCACTCCTCCTCCTCCTCCTCCTCCTCCACGCCTGATAAGCCTCCTCCGTATTTATTACCCTCCTCCTCCTCCCCTTCTTCATCCTCTTCCTACTCCTCCTCCTCGCCCTCTTCCTCCACCTCCTCGCCCTCTTCCTCCTCATCCTCCTCTTCCATCTCGCCCTCTTTCCTTCGTTCCACTTGATCTGCCTTTCCATCTGCCATAACTCACTTCCTCCACCTTCTCCTTGCCCTCTTCCTCCTCCTCGCCCTCTTCCTCCACCACCTCCTCCTCGCCCTCTTCTTCCACCTCCTCCTCGCCCTCTTCCTCCTCTTCCTCCAACTCCTCGCCCTCTTCCTCCTCTTCCTCCAACTCCTCGCCCTCTTCCTCCTCTTCCTCCTCGCCCTCTTCCTCCACCTCCTCCACCTCTTCCTCCTCCTCCTCCTCGCCCTCTTCCTCCACCTCCTCGCCCTCTTCCTTCACTTCCTCCTCGCCCTCTTCCTCCACCTCCTCGCCCTCTTCCTCCTCCTCCTCGCCCTCTTCCTCCACCTCCTCGCCCTCTTCCTTCACTTCCTCCTCTCCCTCTTGCTCCTCCTCTTCCATCTCGCCCTCTTTCCTCCGTTCCACTTGATCTGCTTTTCCATCAGCCATAACTCACTTCCTTCTCCTTCTCTCCTCCTCCTCTGTTCCTAAAAGAGAAATAAAAACAAATAAATAAAAAAATATATATAAATAAAAACATAAAAATAAATCCTTTCCTATCTCATTACTTCTGTACCATGACGCTTACGTCGGCGTCATGAGCCACGATTGGGTACGTGAGGATGATTATACATACATACATATATATATATATATATATATATATATATATATATATATATATATGTACAACACTGAATGGGTCCCAGTGATTAGAGATACATTTTTATCAATCACAATGCACTTTAATTCTAAGCCATCTAGGCGCATACAGAAATTGAAACGTGGTACGCCCGAGGACTCGAATCTTGGCGGCGAGACCGTTACCCGTGCCGAGTCACATAGACCACCACACAATCACGTTACAATTTCTCCATGCGCATATATGGCTTAGAATTAAAGTGCATTGTGGTTGATAGAAATATAAATATATGTATATATATATATATATATATATATACAGTGTATATATATAGACATATATATATATATATATATATATATATATATATATATATATAAATTTGTAGTTGTACATGAGTTACCCCCGGATTCTGTGAACTGGTTTGATCACGTTTACTCTGTTCATTATCACTCAGAGTAAAAGAGAACAAGTAATACAGCAGAGACTTTATAGTGTGATACATCGTACATATGGCAGCTGATGCGGCGCGTGAGAAATTGACTCGTACTGGCGTGGTAGATACTTCCATTCTTGGCGGCTCCGGCCGTGGCTAGGCAGCAGGAAAATAAATACCGACTAGACGAAGGCTGCTATACCCCCCTCCTCCCTCCCAGTACTCACCCCCTAATCTCCACCCCCTCCTTCCGCTCCCCAACCCCTCTCTATCCCCTTTCCCCCCACCCCTGTCCTCCCCAATCATTAATCTCCCACCTCCCCGTCCCCTCCAACCCCTTCCTCTTCCCCCCCTATCTCTAATCTCCCTTCTCCCCATTCCAACTCCCCCCCCGACGCCTTCACCCGTAATTCCTACCCCCCCCCGGCTACCCATTACCCCCCCTTCTCCCCCCCCACTCACTCCCGCCCCATTCTCCTTCCCACAACGGAACTCGGCACATATAAAGGCAGGAACGCGTGAACAAATGAATAATGACGTGAATGAAATTAATCAACTCGTTAGAATCATAAATAAATCTATAACTAAATCAGTGGATGGATAGATATATGAATAGATGAATAAATTAACAATTAAACGAATTGAGACGTGAATAAAAAATAACAAAATAAATGAAAACGTGAATAAATAAATTAATAATTTTGTAAAAAAAAATAGACTAATAAAATAAAACGAAAACGAATTACTTAATAACAAATAACGAAATAAATTAACTGCAAAAAAATAAAAATAAATCCATAAACAAAATATGAAATAATAAAGAAGGCAGGATGTGGGTGCCAAAGGTGATATAAACGATAAATATAACTAAAAAATAATAATAAAAAATTGAGCCTCTAATTCCTTCCTAATAGACTACCCCCCTCCCCCTCTCCTCTCCCGCTCCACCCTCCTCTCTCTTCATAACTCTTCTCTTTAGTTTCCTCTTTTCCTCACCTTTCTCTCTCTCTTTCCCTCTCTCACTCCCATCCTCCCTCTTCTCCCCCGTCTTCTTCATTTCCTCGCCTTCCATCCCCCTCCCCATCCCCCTCCCTTTCCCCCCCAATTGGCTCCCCCTCCTCCTCCCCCCACTTGCCTCCCCCTCCTCCTCCCCCCATCCCTCCCACTACCGCCTTTGGGCCACTCATGCTTACCTCCTCTTCCTTCTCCTCCTCAACTTCGTCCTCCTCCTCCTCCTCCTCCTCCTCCTCCTCCTCCTCCTCCTCTTCCTCCTCCTCCTCCTCTACCTTCTTTATCTCTATCACCTGTTTTGAGCGTGTGTGAGTCTATGAGCTTTACCATAGTCACGTGTGTGTGTGTATGTGTGAATGTCCACCATTCACCATGTGTACGTGTGTGTGTGTGTGTGTGCGTGTAACCAAATGAGAGATTCACCATGGTCTAAGACCACGTGTATGTGCGTATGTGATTCACCATGGTCTTGGACCACGTGCTGGACTCATGATCGACAGGTATTTCCCACCCAGAAGAGAGCTCAGAGTTATATAACCGATCTATGGGTAATACTGTGACCTTACACGAACACCCAACTCCCCGCCCACGAGAATTGGAGTAACGACCCGCAGCGCAGCGAAACTGAAATTGTTTCAGCCCTGGGCGGGATTCGAACCCGGACCGCAATAGTGGCGGACGGGAACTCTACTATTGCGCCACGAGTGTGTGTGTGTGTGTGTGTGTGTGTGTGTGTGTGTGTGTGTGTGTGTGTGTGTGTGTGTGTGTGTGTGTGTGTGTGTGTGTGTGCGCGCGTGTAAGCGTGGACGGGTCACCGTGTCTTACCAGAAACCGCAACCCCCCAGCCGCCGTTTCTCTCCAGTGACCCCGACGCCCTTGCCTCCTCCTCCTCCTCCTCCTCCTCCTCTTCCTCCTCCTCCTCCTCCTCCTCCTCCTCCTCCTCCTCCTCCTCCTCCTCCTCCTCCTCCCCCTCCTCCTCCTCCTCCTCCCCCGCGTGGTCACGCCGTTATTGAACGTTTGTAGTCGTGGCTCACGTCGTAGTCACAGTCGTAGTGTTAGAAGTCGCACTTGTGGTCGTTGTCTTCGGCGAAGTCGTGGTGGACTTTTAAGTCGTACTCGAGGGTGTAGTCGAGGTGGTGGAAGTCGTAATCTTAGTAGTAGTCGTAGCTACGGAAGTCGTTGTCGTAGTCGTCGTCGTAGTCGTACCACCTACTCGAGGCCCAAGGACGACCTCAAGGTTTGACTGGGGGCGGGGGGGGGGGGTCCCGCTCGCCCGGGACTTCTTTCAAGGCCGTGGTCCATCCTCAACCAGAACAAAATCGATGAAGTTCCTCACCATCCTGACGAAGTCTTCAGCGAAGTCGAGGTTCCTCTGTCGATCTGGAGGTAGCCCTCCACCTAACATCCTCGTGTTATATATGTATCTCCACCTCACCCTCCCCCCACAGTCCCCCCTAAATAATTCTAGTTCCTTCCCCCAACTCCTCCGTCCTCCTCCTCCTCCTCCTCCTCCTCCTCCTCCTCCTCCTCCTCCTCCTCGTCCTCCTCCTCGTGGTCCCATTAATGATCCTCGACCGCCTCGGACCGAGACCCACCCTTATGGATAGAAGAGCTGGTAATCCTCGAGTTATTAATTTGTTTATATTTATATAATTCATTTATCTATCTTTATATCTGTTCATGCATTCCAGATACTTATTTCTAAATGTATCCATCTTTGATTCATTCATCTATTTCCTTCATTTGTTTACTTCCGTTCTTCTTCGTCCATTCCGTCTTTCTCATCCTCTCCCTCCCTCTCTCCCTCCACCTCCTCTCCCCTCCCCCTCCCTCCCTCCCTCCCTCCCTCCCTCCCTCCCTCCCTCCACCTCCTCTCCCCTCCCCCTCCCTCCCTCCACCTCCTTCTCCTCCCTCCCTCCCTCCCTCCACCTCCTTCTCCCTCCTTCCCTACCCTCCACCTCCTTCTCCCTCCCTCCCTACCCTCCACCTCCTCTCCCTCCATCTCCTTCTCCCTCCCTCCCTCCCTCCCTCCACCTCCTTCTCCCTCTCTCCCTTCCTCCACCTCCTTCTCCCTCCCTCCTTACCCTCCACCTCCTCTCCCTCCATCTCCTTCTCCCTCCCTCCCTCCCTCCCTCCACCTCCTTCTCCCTCTCTCCCTTCCTCCACTTCCTCTCCCCTCCCCTCCCTCCACCTCCTTTCCCCTCCCCCTTCCTCCCTCCCTCCCTCCATCTCCTTCTCCTTCCGCCTTCTCTCCCATCTCCCTCCCTCCGTCCCTACCTCCACCTCCTCCCCCTCCTTTACGTGTTATTCAATCCTCCTCCTCTCCTCTCCCCTTCCTCCTTCCCTCCCTCCACCTCCTCTCCCCCCTCCCTCCCTCCATCTCCTTCTCCTTCCCTCCGTCCCTTCATCTCCTTCTCCTCCCTCCCTCCCTCTACCTCCTTCTCCCTCCCTCCCTACCCTCCACCTCCTTTCCTCTCCTCTTCCCTTCCACCCTCCATCTCCTTCTCCCTCCACCTTCTCTCCCATCTCCCTCCCTCCCTCCCTCCACCTCCTCCCCCTCCTTTACGTGTTATTCTATCTTCCCTCTCTCCTCTCCCCTCCCTCCTTCCCTCCCTCCTTCCCTCCCTCCCTCCCTCCTTTCCCCTTTCTTCCTCTCCTTGTCCCGTCCCTCCTTTACCCTTTCTCTCCTCCTCTCCTTCCTTTCCCCTCTTTCCTCCTCCTCCTCCATCCCTCCATTCCCCTTCCTCTCTTCCTCCTCCGCTCCCCCTCCCCCTCCCTCCATTCCCCTTCTTCTCTTCCTCCTCCCCCTCCCCCTCTCTCCATTCCCCTTCCTCCTCTCCCAACAAAGATTTCAATAAATAAATAAATAAATATCAACAAAATAACAAATGAAAATACGTAATAAAATAAAAGAAAAATGTGTAACAAATTAAAGGATGAAATACCCTCGGCGAAGTTTCAAGACTCGAACCTTGGCGATTATGAGGGTTTCCAATTTCTCGCTGTTTCACGAACCACGCTGGCCCTGATGAGGGAAGTCTGCCTAAAGAGGTTATCAGACTGGGCTATTTTACCTCCGACATCCTACCTCCAACCTCCAATCAGCTACCTAGAATACGACTTCACTTACTGAAATCTAGACTTGCGTAGGAACATTTCATCATTATATCTAATATTCGTGTATATTTATTATCTCTTAATTCCTCATTCAGCTTTGCTATATATGACGCGAAGATAAATTTATATTTGGAGGTTTGGAAATTCAAATACCACACATGTAAATACATCCTTGTCATTGTACTATTACAACAGTATTTGAAAAGAGAGAGAGAGAGAGAGAGAGAGAGAGAGAGATGTACGCCTTTCGGGTCTGTTTTGTATGTCCTGTATAGCACGTCACGTGCCTTATAGGAG
>NC_134780.1:4490196-4492696 GCF_046742065.1 Oratosquilla oratoria | reverse complement strand
TAGGGTATCAGAATATGTATGGTTATGGAGATCTATGAATGAATAAATAAAGAGTAGATAAAAAATTATAGTGCAATAAAATAAATGAAAAAAAATAGATCAATAAAATAAGATATTCCAAGCGTGGAGAGCAAGAGAGGTCGAGGAAGACCGAAATGGATTTTTTTTTTTTTTTCTTTTTTTTTTTTTAAGTAGATTAAAATGAGTTGAACTGAGTTAGTCCCTAAAGTAGTGTGACCAAATTTATGGAGTCTTTATTCTGGCTGACGCCAGACGATTTTATTCATCCGTTTCCAAAGAGATGACTAGCGTTTCTATCCTTTACCAAGTCAATGGGTTCACGTCTTTGGTAGTTATTGTTATAAACTAAATACAAAGGATTACAAAGGAGGAGCATGCCGACAAGAGACCTTTTGGTCCATAACTAGGTCGGATACGAAAAAATTATAATAATGATAAATAAATAATAAATAGATAAATTAATAAGTAAAATAATAATATAAATAATAAATCAAATGAATAAATAAATAAAAAGGTAAAGTTAAATAATAAACAAACAGCTAAATAGTAAATAATAATAAATTAACAGATAACTAATGATAAATGATAATCGAATGAATAATAATAAACAGACAAATAATAACAAACAAACAAACAAATAGTATCAAATATATGGCAGGCATAACAGCATCTTGCTTAGGTGTTTATCTAAATGAATTTTAAAGCTTCGAACTGAACTACATTACACGGCCTCTGCAGGAAGTTTATTCCATTCATTAACTACACGGTTGGCGAAGTTGTTTCTACCCACTTCCAAATTAAACCTATTTCCTTACAGTTTGAGATCATTATCTCTGGTCAGATTCTCATTCTGTGTAAAAAATTTGTCACTTTTGTATCAAGTCACCTCTGAGTCTATGCTTTTTTAAGGAAAACATTCATATGTTTTAGTCGATTTTTGTATGATTTATTTTTGATATTTGGAATCAGTTTTGTGGCTCGCCGTTGTACTTTTTCCAATCTGCCAATGTTTTTAATGATATTTGGTGACCATACGGAAACAGCATATTCCAAATGTGGATGATTTATATAGCTTGTTAATGACGGATGGACTTTTGAAGTCAAACGATTGCGCAATCAGTCCTAGAATTTTATTTGCTTTCTCAGAGGTTGAAATACACTGCTTAGATGATTTGAGATCATTACTGATAATTACGCCAAGATCCTTTTCATTATCCACTTTTGTTAACGAATTTCCAAATAACTTGTAATCGTACTTACTGTTATTTTTACCTATGTGCATAACCTTGCATTTACTTGTGTTAAATTTCATTCGCCACTTTTCAGATATTGAATATCTAATTTCAGTCCGTGGTCTATGTCATTTATCTGTATTATGAATAAAAGTGGCCCAATAACAGAACTCTGAGTAACTCCACTCGTAACATTTTTCCATCTAAAAGTTTTGCCATTTAGAAAAACTCTCTGTTTTCGATCGTTCAACCAATTACTAGCCCAACTTAATAGGCTACCACTTATTCCGCGTGAAGCTAATTTAGTAAGTAGTCTTTCGTGGGGGACGGTATCAAAAGCTTTTGCAAAGTCTAGATATATACATATATGTGTATATATATATATATGCATATATATATGCATATATATATATATATATATACATACATATATATATATATATATATATATATATATATATATATATATATATATATATATATATATTGAACGTTTTGGGAAGCTCTGCCATGGGATTCGAACCCTGACCCGTGCGTCCATAATTACGAGGTCAAGACGCTAGCAACCGAGCTTCGTGTGATGGTTCGAAAGGACTGTACAATTCCCCGACCACGCTTCACGTAACATCAGAAGATCTAGTCTCATTTTCATCCAATCCCCGTATTAGGCGAGCCCTCCGACAAATTGTGTATGTTAAAGACGGATTGAACATTTTTAGAAGCTCTGCCATGGGATTCGAACCCTAACCCGTGCGTCCATAATCACGAGGTCAAGACGCTAGCAACCTGGGGGGTTGGGGGTGGGGGTGGGGGGTGGCAGGGACCGAATTTATAAAAGATCCTAACCCCTGAGCCTAGACATAAATCTTCAAAATGGTGGAGGATTTTACCTAAATCCCTATGTCGGCGACTTAAGTGCTTATAATGCCTAGTAATAACCTTGACATAGCGCAAAATCTAGACATTATAAGCATTTAGGTCGCCGACGTAGGGATTTAGGTAAAATCTCCGTCATTTTGAAGCTTTATGTCTAGGCTTAGAGGTTAGGATCCTTTATAAATTCGGCCTCAGGTCCCTCAGTGATCTACCTGTCATGTTGACCTATCAGTCAAACATTATTTTTTATTTATTTATTTATTTATTTATTTATTTATTTATTTTTTATTTATTTATTTATTTATTTATTTATTTTTTTTTTTTTTTGTAGAATGTCCCTTCTATGAAAATCAACGTAGGACCAATTCACT
>NC_134780.1:4482696-4487696 GCF_046742065.1 Oratosquilla oratoria | reverse complement strand
CTATTCGTCTATTTGTCTGTTTACTCACAAGTATAATGAATCTATTTCATCTATCATTATTTCTCAAATTCTTTGTTATCTTTATCGCGAACGCTAAGGGAAAATGAACAATGTGGAACAAGGTGAACAAGCACTATTCCTGTTCTTCATCTGCATGTACTAGAACACTTTTCTCTAGCTTTGTCTAGAAACAAGGCTCTAGAAAATAAAAGATTAAATTAATTTCTAGTAAGTTTACACTACTCTTTTTTCTATTTTGAGCTTTGCGAAATGTCTAGGCATGCCAGCCTCTGTCAGAGCTGCCGTTGCTCGTGGGCTCCCTAGCGGGACTCGAACTGCCATACATTTGATTTCTGGGCTCCAAACGCATGCAGACCAGTTTGCTCAGACACCGTGGAGGGGAGTGAAATATATGGGAAATTAAATGGGTGGGAGTGATTTCTATGCCTTTTTCTTTTTGGCTACCCCCCGTGTAAGGGGGAAAAAGCCTTCGGTATATATATGTATATATATGTAATATTAACCCATTCAACTCCGATGACAAGATGTCTTGTCATTTGGTCAAATAAAACAAAAAATCATAAAACACCAAAATGTTTGATCAAACACCAGAAAAATATGACGTCAGTCCTCGCTTCGCTGCGAGCGAAGCGAGGATTGGCGTCATATTTTTCTGGTGTTTGATCAAACATTTTGGTGTTTTATGATTTTTTGTTTTATTTGACCAAATGACAAGACATCTTGTCATCGGAGTTGAATGGGTTTAATATTAATAATAATGATAATAGTAATAGTAATGATAATAATAATAATAGTAATAGTAGTATTGGTAGTAGTCATGTAAAGGATTGTAAGAAGACGAATGTATAGGTAAAAAATATATAAAAATATGGGCGGTTGGAAACACCAGTGACATGAGGAGATCCACGTGATGTCGGGTGATAGTAATCACGTCGCACGCAACGGCAATACAGGACACGACGCTACCGGCGAGATAAGGTACGGCTCTCGAAGCTGAGAGATCGACCCACCTCAAGTCGAGGGAGAGGGGGTGGAAGGGGGAGGGGGGTGGGTGGAAGGTGGGAGGAGGGTTGGGTGGGTGGAAGGGAGGGATGAGGTGTGTGTGGAAGGGGAGGAGGGGTGAGTGTGTGGAAGAGAAAGAGTGTGTGGAATGGAGAGGAGGGTTGTGTGGTAGGGGGAGGTGAGGTGTGTGGAAGGAGGAGGGGATGGTGGAAGGGAGAGGAATGGGTTGGGAGGGGGTGAGGGTGTGTGTGGAAGGGGGAAGGGTGGGGATGGAAGGGGGAGGAGAGTGGGTGTGGAAGGGAAGGGGTGGGGTGGAAGGTGGGAGGAGGGTGGGGGGGAGAGGTGCCTTGAGACGAAATCTTTCCGATAGCCACTCTTGTCAGATACAGGTATATATTATACAGTATGTGCGGGGTCTGTCCGTCACTGATAATATTCTCCCTCATGTCAGCAACTAATCTCTACGGTACTTGAGAAGACAGACGGTGATTAAGACTGATTGGAGTGCATAATGAATGCAATGCTCAACTCGTGTATTTACAAAAAATATATATGAATAAAGATAATAGTAAATAAAAATAAATTAATGATAATAATTATTATTATGATAATGATAATAATTACGTGATTACCATTTGACCAATTGAGACAAAGTCATGGAATTAAAAGACACAAGAAAGGAAATGATGAGAACTATAATGATATCAATAATGTTAATAATAACATCAAATATAAACAATATTAATAATGATAATATGATTATTACTAAATGCAATGAAAACAGTATTAATTGTAACACCAATGATATTCATACAAAAACAATAACAGTAATAATCATGATTATAGAAATACTGTTGACAATGAGAATTACAATATCATGAATAACAAAAATAAATATGATAACAATAGTATTAACTTGAATAAAATATGTAAATCCCGTCGGAAAAAGAATATATATTATATATATATATATATATATATATATATATATATATATATATATGCAATAAGAACACTAGGAACGTGTGTTTTATAAATGCAAGGTAACCACTTAAGAAAATAAACAAACGGAACAGAGCGCTTTCGTATATTACATCTTCAGTGTAAATTTACACTGAAGATGCAATACACTATAGTGCTCTGCTCCGTTTGTTTATTTTCTAAAGTGGTTACCTTGCACATATATATATATATATATATATATATATATATATATATATGTATATATATGTATATATATACATATATATGTATATATATATATATACATATATATACATATATATGTATATATATATACATGTATATATATACATACATATATATATGAACACTGTCAAACGACTTTGCCATTTGTTCTGAAAGGACAAATTTCTCGAGGGAATAACATGTTCTTTCTAGAACAATGTGCACCCCCCCCCCCCCAGCCCTGGACCTTGGTCTTCCTTCCCTGTGGGGAATGAAGAGGAAATGTCAACCAAGCAGAAACACACACACAGTACCATAGTGTGCGTGTGTGTGTATGTATATGTGTGTGTGTGCGTATTGTGTGCGTTTGTTTGTGTGTGCGTATTGTGTGCGTTTGTTTGTGTGTGTCTGCTTGTGTGTTTGTGTGTGTGTGTGTGTGTGTGTGTGTGTGTGTGTGTGTGTGTGTGTGTGTGTGTGTGTGTGTGTTTGGCAATTTGCCCCATGCCTCCCATGCAAAAATATAATAAATAGATGAATAAATAATAATAAATAAATTATGATAAAATTAGTATATGAATAAACTAGAAAATAAATTAAATAATTACGTAAATAGAAATGAATGGAAATGAAAATATGATTGAAAAATAATTAGCATAAGTAAATAAATACAAAAGTAAAACATGCTATAGTAAATAGATAAGCAAAAACAAATAACAAGATAAATGTAAAATTTTGCCAAAAAAATAAATACGTTAATCCTGAGTCCAGGTGGAGTGTATAGCAGAATGCTAAATATCCACCCGTGATATACCTACCCCCCCACGACCGTGAAATTTCTACCCCCCGTGGTGGGGGGGGTGCGTATTTAACAGCAACACGCCACAAGAACTAGCAGATTATTGGCCACTTCATTACCAAGTGACCCCCCACACACTCACAGATGAATAAAATAGCCTGGCGGCAGCCGGGACGAAAGAAAAAGGTACCACCCGATAGGTAAGGGAGCTTTAATAGTAAATATGAGAAGAGATTTTAACTGAGACATTTTGATTCGTCTCCATCTTGTCCGAGTTTAGCAGATTTCTGCATCATGATTTATTATCATAGTGTGTAATTGATTTATTTATTATTGTATCTGTTTGTTGCTCTATATGTATATTATTATTATCATGGTATCATATTTATTTTTTATTTATTTAATTAGTTTATTACTCTATATAATAATTTTATTTTATTTTTTTAGTTAATATTATCAATATGGTATTACATTTTATTTATATATTTATTATTTTATTTATCTGTCGATTACTGTATATACTTATTTTTTTATTTAATTCTTAATGGTGATTCTGGTCTCGGCCAGGTCAGTGCACTCAGTGGATACAGGATGGCTCGCGGGCACGGCGGCGGCCCAGCGCGTCTGGACCGCCGCCGCCGCCGCCGCCGCCAAGGAACGATGATCAGGAAGTTTAAAAGAATACTACCGGGAGGAGGAGGAGGAGGAGGAGGAGGAGGAGGAGGAGGAGGGGAAGATCAGTTTTGGAATATAAAATTTCTCTCTCTCTCTCTCTCTCTCTCTCTCTCTCTCTCTCTCTCTCTCTCTCTCTCTCTCTCTCTCTCTCTCTCTCTCTCTCTCTCTCTCTCTCTCTCACTATTTTATTTATTTATTTATTTATTCTTTCTTCCTCTTCAGAAGTCTGAAACTCTACCTGTCGGAGGACGGGGAGGAGGAGGGAGAGGAGATCAGATTTGTAATATAAAATTTCTCTCTCTCTCTCTCTCTCTCTCTCTCTCTCTCTATCTCTCTCTCTCTCTCTCTCTCTCTCTCTCTCTCTCTCTCTCTCTCTCTCTCTCTCTCTCTCAGTCCTCTTCTTCAGAAGATTAAAAGACTACCGGGAGGAGGAGGAGGAGGAAGAGGAGGAGGAGGGAAGGGAGAGGAGATCAGTTTTGTAATATAAAATTCTCTCTCTATCTATCTGTCTTTCTCTCCTTCATTTTCTTCAGAAGTTTCAAAGACTACCTGGCGGACGTGTAGATCAGTTTTGTAACATAATTATATATATTTTTTATTTATTTATTTCCTTTTTCTATCTACGGTTCTTCTTTTCCTCTTCTCCTTCAGGAACAAAAGACTATCAGGCGAAGAGAGAGGAGATCGGCTTTGTAATATCTATTTTTAGATTTTTTTGTGTCTTTTTTCCTCTTTTTTTTATCTACGATTCTTTTCTTCTTCTTCTACTTCAGGAAAAACTCGATGGAGGAAGATGGAATCCAACTTCGTAATATATATTTTATTTATTCATTTACTTATTTATTATATATGTATATATATATATATACATATTTTTCTTTTCTTTTCTTTTCTTTTTTCTTATTTTTCATTTTTTTTGTCATCTTGGTTTCTTTTCTTCTTTTTTTCTTTCTTACTTCAATTACTTTAATCGTATCAATGATATGCGCCATATATTTAATTTCTAATACCGTCAAACGATTTTATTCGGTTGAGAGAAGACCCTTTAGTCAAGACCTGTATTTAAGTTAGGTCAAGTTAGGATACGTTGAAATACCGCCAAATGTTGGCGGGATTTCCAAACATTGGCGGGCATTTAAAAAATGCCGCCAAATATTGGCGAGAATTTCCAAAACACCGCCAAATATTTGCGGGAATTTCCCAAATGAAGCCAAATACTGGCGGGAATTTCCAAAACACCGCCAAATATTTGCGGGAATTTCCAAAACACCGCCAAATATTTGCGGGAATTTCCCAAATACAGCCAAATACTGGCGGG
>NC_134780.1:4470196-4475196 GCF_046742065.1 Oratosquilla oratoria | reverse complement strand
CAGGGCAGTGGACAAGATGCAGGGATGACCCGTCATCCAGGAGGTGCCAAGATAAGAGGGTAGAGGGGAGTGGAGTGTATTAGGAATGGAATGGGTAGGAATTGTTTTATGCCTTTTTCTTTTTGGCTACCTCCCTTGTAAGTGGGGAAAAGCATTTGGAGTGTATTAGGGATGGAATGAGTGGGAATGGTTTTTATGCATTTTTCTTTTTGGCTACCTCCCGTGTAAGGGGGAAAAAGCCTTTGGCATATGTATGTATGTTCTATTAACGTTGCTTTTGACCCAAGCAGTAGGCGGGATTCAGGGATGGTTCATAATCCACAGAGAGTTAGATAAAAAGAAGCAACAAATGGGTGTGGGATGGGAACATGCCTTGCCTGGCCACATCCCTTTTAAAGGGGAAGAGGCCTTTAGGTATATAAAGAGAGAAAGAGAGAGAGAGTACCTGCTGTGCCTCGCTGCACTGTTTGACCCAAGAGGTGCCTGCAGTGGGGGACGGGAGCGAATGTGAGGGTATCCATTGATATGTGTGCATGTGTGTGTGTGTGTGTGTGTGTGTGTGTGTGTGTGTGTGTGTGTGTGTGTGTGTACCTAATCATAGTATACAGGGAAGGTGCAACGCTCGTCGGGTCCCGCCTCCCACTCTTCAATTCATCATAGCCTCAAATTCATGTACAGTGTGTTTGTTTGTTTGTCTTCGTGTGTGTTGTCAGAGAGAGGTGGGAACGGGTTCTTTTGTGTCTTTATTTGATTCGGCTACCCCCATATAGGGGGGATGAAGGCCAGTGGGTGGAACATACATTCTCATTAGAGACGGGAGTATAAGTACGAGGTTCCCTTCCCGGTACATGGTGGGTGGGGTGGGGGGTGGGGGTGGGAGAGGGGGAGTTAGGGGGGTTAGGAGGAGGAGGAGGTTAAGGGGGATTAATGTGGGGGAAAGTTTTAATGTTGTTATGTAATACAGGAGCGAAAGTTTGTGTACTTGTTTATCCCCCGACAAGGTCGCCAATTGGGACGACCAAATTTGGCACAGAGGTCCACATGCACCCCAGAATAATGTATTAGCACCGACAACCCAGGTCCGGGTTCTTTCCAGGATGATATCCGGGTTGAACTTTTGGTATCCGGCCAAACCCGGAAGCCTCTTCTGGGATCTTAGAACCTTAGAGGGTTCTGGGGAACAAGCAAGAGAGCGTCTGGGACTTGATGAGGTGACCATTCTTTTGGGACTCCTGAGTTCCTTTGGGTTAAATAAAATCTTCTTCTTTTCTTTTTCTTCCCCTCTTTCCTCTCCTCACCCTTCTTCCTCACTCTTCTTCTCTTCCTCCTCCTTCTCCCCCTCCTCTGTCTTCTCTTCTTCTTCGTTATCCTCTTCGTCCTCTTCTTTTTCCTTCATTTTTTTTCCTCTCCGTCCTGTTTCTGTTCTTCTTTCTCTTCCTTCTCCACTCTCTTCTCCTCTTCCTCTTCTTCTTCCTCACAGGTTTCCATCAAACAGTTCCAGCGATCCCCTCTTGACCTGCATGACCTGTATGGCAATCACAAGGTCACGAGGTCAAGTGCCACTTGACCTCACAAGTCACGTGACACCGACCCTGTAGTGCCACCTTCGTTCTGCAAGGACCAAATGGTCTGTTACAATATATATATATATATATGTGTGTGTGTGTGTGTGTGTGTGTGTGTGTGTGTGTGTGTGTGTGTGTGTGTGTGTGTGTGTGTGTGTGTGTGTGTGTGTGTGTGTGTGAAAAGATAGTACAGAAACAGGTTTCCGAGATAGAAGCACATGTGAACCAGACAAGGAACGATAGAGGGAGGAGGAAAAGGGTCGTGTGATTTACTCGCTCCCCCCTTCCCTTGATGGTACAATTTTAGTTATTTATGGAGTTATTTATGGCTTCGTTAAACGTTATTATGTGATTCACAATGTGTTCCCTTACCCAAGAACTAATGAAGGTCCAAAGTAAAGATATAAAAAAGATAATAATAATAAAAAGTAGAATAACAATAATAATGATAATAATAATAAAGATAAAAATAATAATGATAATAATAATAATAATAACAATAATAATAATAATAATAATAATATAATGAATAAGATAATACTCCTAATAAAAGGAAAGTGGGGAGAAATCACTTCGAAGGTAATATTCCTCATGTAAACAATAGTAATATATAAAGTAAATGAATAAAAAATAAAATAAATAAAAATTGTCTTATTTTTCGCGTTACGGTATGTATAGGGAATCATTCCTACTTCGTCAAATTTCTTTTCGCCAAACTGTTTTGCCAAATATTCATTTCACCTAATATAAACTAACTTAAAGGAGTTCAGAGGAATATAATTTGGCAAAACATCATTTGGCGAAATGCAATCTGACAAAAAGAAATTTGGCGAAATGGGAAGTCACCATGGAGGGGTTCAAGTAATTTATCTTTATTCATTTAATTATTTATCTTTTTTTTATTTATCTATTTTTGAAGGCCTATCTGTGGGGAAAACCAAGGACATCTACTGCAAGACATCTCTTATCACGGCCAAGATATATAGAAGGCATTCAATAACACGACGATTAGAAAAAAAAAAAACCGATAACCACATAACGAACTCAAGATAAACAGAAAACTCAACTTCGTTTTACCTTCAAACAAGACCTTTCAACCACATTTTTTTTTCGTTGTTATAATTCACTTCTTTGATTATTGATATTTTTCTGAACGAGAATGTATAGACAACAGGAGATGAGTGTACATGTATGCGGAGAACGGTTATGAATAGACAGTGAAATGACGCCACTTGGAGGGATTTCTCCTCATCTTCTCTATTTCCGCGCGAAGAGACGGGAAGGAAGGGTAGCCATGTCAATGAAGAGGTGGGGGTAAACCAGTATATGCTATGGAGCTCCGGAGTGGAGAGGTGCTGTGTCTTACTGCGTTGCATCTGATCCGAGAGGTGAGGCGGGGGTCGGGGATGGTCCTTCATCCACAAGGAGCTAAGATTAAAAGGGACAACAAATGGGTGTGTTGAATAGGTGAAGGGTGGGTGGGAGTTGGTGGGAGTTTTGGTTGGCTATCTCCCTATAAGAGTGAAGAATTTTTCGCTCACACAGACACACACACACACACACACACACACACACACACACACACACACACACACATATATATATATATATATATATATATATATATATATATATATATATATACATACATACATAGTGAGAGGAAGATGGGCAGAGTATTTTAGGGAGTTGCTAAATGTGAAGGCGGGTAGGGAGAGAATGGTAGTTGCAGTGGGAAGCGCTAAGAAAATGACCGTGATGAGTGAGGAAAATGGAGGAGAAATGAGGAAAGATGAAGTAAAGGCAGCTGATAAGATGATGAAAGCAGGTATGGCACCTGGGTTGGATGGATGTCATGCAGAATGTCTGAAAAAAGTAGGTACAATGATGGTGGACTGGCTGGTGGGGTTATTTAGTGTTTGCTTATGAGAGGGTAGAGTGCTGGAGGACTGGAGGAGTACCTGTATAGTTCCACTTTACAAGGGAAAAGGGGACAAGTGTGAGTGTAGTAGTTTCAGAGGGATCAGCTTGTGAAGTGTAGTTGGGAAGGCTTATGGGAGGGTCTTGATTGAGAGGATTAGGAGAGGAACAGAGTAATTGGTGAGGAACAGTGTGGGTTTAGGACAGGTAGGGGTTGCGTAGATCAAATTTTTGTGATAAGACAGATATGTGAGAAAGTTATAGGAAAAGGTAAGGATGTATTTTGGGTTTTTATGGATCTGGAAAATGATTATGACAGGGTTGACAGGAAGGCACTGTGGAAGGTATTGCATATATATTGGATAAGATGAAAGCTGTTAAGAGCAGTCAAGAGTTTTGTGTTAGGATTAGAAATGAAGAGAGGGAGTGGTTTGAGGTAAAGGTGGGACTTCGTCAGGGATGTGTTATGTCGCCCTGGCTGTTCAATTTATGCATGGATGAGGTGGTGCGAGAGGTGAATGCAAGGGTAGTGGGTCGGGGATTGGAGATGGTTAAAGAAAATGGAGAAAAGTGGGAGATAAGCCAGTTGTTGTTAGCTGACGACACTGCACTTGTAGCAGGATCAGAGGAGGGATTGAGGAAGTTAGTGACAGAGTTTGGGAAGGTGTGTGAAAGAAGGAATTCGAAGATAAATGTGGGTAAAAGTAAGGTGATGAGATGTACAAGGGGAGAGAGTAACAGCAGGCTGGAAGTGAGCATTAAGGGTGAAAGACTGGAGGAAGTGGATAGTTTTAGATACTTGGGTGCGAATGTGGCAGGAAAGGGAGGAGTGGGGGTGGAGGTAGAATGTAGATTGAGAGAAGCGAGTAAATGCCTTGGTGGATGAAAAAGTGTAATGAGAAATAGACATTTGGGAATGGATGCTAAGAGGAGATTGTATGAAGGAGTGATTGTGCCAACAGCACTGTACAGGGGCAGAAACATGGAACATAACATGTACGTTTATCAGAGCGTATAACAAATCGTTTGAATGTGTTTGACATGAAATGCCTGAGAAGTATGATAGGGGTTACTAGGCTGGATAGAATGAGGTGAGGAGGAGAACAGGAATGGAAAGGGAGTTGGGAGATAGGGTGGATGAAAGAGTATTGGGATGGTTTGGACACATGAAAAGAATGGGTGAAGAAAGATTAATAAAAGAAGTGTGAAAGGCAGAGGTGGAAGGAGTGAACATGAGGGGGCGACCTATGATGAGATTGATGGATACGGTAAAAGGGGCATTGGGAAAGAGGAGAATGTATGTTGAGGAAGGACGGGAGAGAAAAGAAGATAAGGGTGAATGGAGAATGGTTGTGTATGGATGATACTGTAATGCATGAGGGAAAGTGGGTGGGGGATGGGGGGTGAGGGAGTATATTTAAAAAATAAATTGACGCAGCCCGAAGGGATTTCTCCCCGTATTCTCCTTTTCTGCACGAGGGGAACGGAGAAGGGGGTCTCCGATTTAATGAAGCG
>NC_134780.1:4432696-4455196 GCF_046742065.1 Oratosquilla oratoria | reverse complement strand
TCCAAATTAAATTTATTTCCTGACAGTTTGAGACCATTATTTTTTGTCGAATTCTCATTCAGTGTGAAAATTTTGTCACTTTTGACGCTGTCAATTCCCTTTAGAATCTTAAAAACCTGTATCAAGTCACCCCTGAGTCTACGCTTTTTTAGGGGAAAACAGATTCATATGTTTTAGTCGATTTTCGTATGATTTACTTTTGATATTTAGAATCAGTTTTATGGTTCGCCGTTGTTCTTTTTCCAATCTGTCAATATCTGTAATGAGATTCGGTGACCATACGGAAATAGTATATTCCAAATGTGGACGAACTAACGATTTATATAGCTTGTTAATGGGAGATTTATATAGCTTGTTAATGAGAGATGGACTTTTGAATCAAAAGATTGCGCAGTCAGTCCTAGAATCGTATTTGCTTTCTCAGAGGCTGAAATACATTGGTTTGATGATTTGAGATCGTTTCAGATAATTACGCCGAGATCCTTTTCACTATCCACTTTTGTTAACGAATTTCCAAATAACTTGTAATCGTACTTACTGTTATTTTCGCTTATGTGCATAACCTTGTATTTACTTGTGTTAAGTTTCATTAGCCTCTTTTCAGGCCATTAGTGTAATTTATCTAAATCTTCTTGAATATCTAATTAGTTTAAGTGATCATTTGCCATCCCGCACAATGCGAAAGAAGAAAGTTGAAGATAAATATTGGTAAAAGTAAGGTGATGAGATGTACAAGGGGAGAAAGTAGCAGCAGACTGGAAGTGAGTATTAAGGGAGAGAGACTGGCGGAAGTAGATAGTTTTAGATGCTTAGGTGCAAATGTGGCAGGAAAGGGAGGAGTGGAGGTGGAGATAGAATGTAGACTAAGAGAAGCGAGTAAATGCCTTGGGGGGTTAAAAAATATAATGATAAATAGACGTTTGGGAATGGATGCTAAGAGGAGATTGTATGAAGAAGTGATTGTGCCGACAGCACTGTGCGGGGCAGAAACATGAAACATAAGAGAGGAGGAGGTTGAATGTGTTTGTGTTGAGGTGTCAAAGAAGTATGATAGGGGTTACTAGGCTGGATAGTGTGAGAAATGAGGAGGTGAGGAGGAGAACAGGGATGGAAAGGGAGTTGGGAGATAGGGTGGATGAAAGAGTATTAGGATGGTTTGGACACATGAAAAGAATGAGTGAAGAAAGATTAGTAAAAGAGGTGTGAAAGGCAGAGGTGGAAGGAGTGAACATGAGGGAAGACCCAAGATGAGATGGATGGATGGGATAAAAGGGGATATTGGGAAAGAGGGGAATGTCTGTTGAGGAAGGACGGGAGAAGACAGAAGATAGGGGTGAATGGAGAATGGTTGTGTATGGATGATGCTGTGATGCATGAGGGTGAGTGGGTGGGGGATGGGAGTATGTATGAGAAATAAATTGAAGCAGCCCGAAGGGATTTCTCCCTGTCTTCTCCTTTTATACATGAACGGACGAAGAGGAGGGGTCGCCAATTTAATGAAGCGGCCTTGCTGTAGATGTGCTGTGTTTTGCGACACTGCTTCTGACCCAGGACAGTGGACGAGATGCAGGGATGACCCGTCATCCAAGTGGTGCCAAAATAAGAGGGACGGAAGGGGGGGATGGGAGTGGAGTATGTTGGGAATGAAATGGATGGGTGTGGTTTTTATGCCTTTTTTTTTTTTTTTTTTTTTTTTGCTACTTCCCTTATAAAGGGGAAAAGCCTCTGGTATATGTATGTATGTATTATTGTCATTATCATTTATTTAGTTATGTTCTTGTTCATTTATTTTTATTTATTTATTCATTTACCTATTTATTTATTTTCTTTTTCGCAAATGCAAGTCATCGTTGCATCCTTAATGAGCATTGTTGCATGCACGATCTCCTTGGTGTTTTCTAGTCCTTGTTATTGTTCCTCGTGTGAAATAATGGCTGTATGTTTCCTGAAGTTTATGTATTAGAGACTGTAGTGACACCCCTATGGACCAGTCATTCGTCAGAATTTTATAACTGGGAACTAGCAAAAAAGATATAGTAATGATAATGATAATGATAATAATAATAACAATGATAATAATAATAATAATAATAATAATATTAATAATAAAATAAAATAAATTGTCTTACAAAATATACTGTTGCTATTGTATTACAAAACATAATATTCTAATAGTAATAAGACATCGTCACAGTATTACTAATAGTGTTCATTATTGTTGCTTATGTGAAAATAGGCGTTATGTCTCGCTGTACTGCCTTTGACCCGAGCAGAGCGACGGGAGTCAGGGATGTCCTTTCCTCCACGAGGTCCTGAGATTGATGGGAGTAGGATTGGGATATATATATATATATATATATATATATATATATATATATATATATATATATATATATATATATATATATATATATATATAACTGGCAAATCCTGGTCATCTATATTGCCGATAGCTTCCTTGGCTGCTGTTAGCGCCCCCTCTGCGGAAACATTGGTAAACAAAGCTGTTACGTCATAGCTTACCATGACTTTCCCTGATAAATCCACCTCGTGATTAGGTCAATGAGTTCTTCAAGTGGCTACTGCTAAGTGTTCCCAAACATCGAGATAAGGGCTTGGCTAAACACTTAGCTAAGCTGTGGGGAGCGATGCCGATACCGGACGTAATTGGTCTCATCGGGATACCTGGCTTTTGTGATTTCGGCAATTCCCTCATTCTGGGCGGTCTTGGGGCTTCTTCTAACAATCCCACAAGTTTCTTGCCTCTGTTGGATCGAATTAATATCCTACTAGCTTCTTTCTTGAACTGCTTCCCTTCTCCGCAGAGCAGGGCTGAAGATTGCCAGCTCATCCAGTATGAAGATAGGTGAAATAGTGAGAGGTAAGGGTAGAAGAGAACACAATAACAACAGCATGGTTTACAAGATCCCATGTGGTGGCTGTGACCTGAACTACTTCGGAGAAACAGGAAGGGGCCTACACAAGCGGACATATGAGCACAAGAGAGCCCACCGAACATCAGACGCCTTGGTGGTTCATGCGGAGAAATATGGACATTTACCCAACTGGGACGGAGTGGAAATTTTACAACAAGAGTTAGACAAGAAGAAACGAAAAATAGGCGAGGCAGCTTTCATATCATCCCAGCCCTGCTGTAACCATCGGGATTGTTTTATTAAGCTGTCCAAAACGTCCGGTTGGATGGTCCTGCGGGAGTTCAAGGGCACGAGAGGGAGGGATGGGGTGGGCTAAGGAAGGAACGTGGAATGATGGGAGGCATAAATTGTTGATTTTCTGACCATGCATGTACACTCTGAAGAAGCTCTGTTAAGAGTGAAACGTCAGTAATTAAAACTTCAACTATTCTCGGTTGTTATCTCACCACCCTACCACTCATATATATATATATATATATATATATATATATATATATATATACATATATATATATATATATATATATATATATATATACATTTGGAAATAAACTCTTCTGCTAGGATTCGAACCCTTGCCTGAGCTGCGAGCGTCTTATCGAGAGGAGGAACGTAGCCACTACGCCGTCCTGACCCTACAAAGTCGTTTCGTTTTGTAGGGTCAGGATGGCGTAGTGGTTACGGTCCTTGTCTTGTAAAGACGCAAGCCGCTCAGGCAAGGGTTCGAATCCCAGCAGAAGAGTTTATATATATATATATATATATATATATGTTTATATATATATATATGTATATATATATGTATATATACTTTCTTTTTCTCATCTGTCGTGCAGTGAATGTATCACTGGGTTTCAAGGCCAACAAATTAGGCTGTACAGTAATTTGCAGCCAGGACAAGTCAAGGAGACTTCCGCAGCTTGTGATACATACGCACCTCCTCCTTCTTCTTCTCCTCCTCCTTTTCCTTCTTCTTGTCTTCCTTCTTCACTCCTTCATCCTCTGCCCTCTTGTGTTCCGCTTCTTTTCATATTATCGTATTTTCTCCCTCTTGCTTCTTATATTTTCTATTTTTTCTTCTTCTTCCTCTTGCAATTATTACGATGTTATCATATTATTATTAATTAATTGCAAATCAATTAATATTATTATCGTTATTATTATTAATCATTATGATTACTAATTTTTACGTATATCTCTTTATTCTAAATTATCTTTTTCTTTGCTACCAGTTATCGTCGTTTCCTCTCAAAAATCATGGTAGAATACGCAGGAAAAAATAATAAGAAAAATAGATAAATAAAAAAGTCAATTGTCTTCTAGACTCTTATTCCGAGCCTTAGAGACTCCTGTTTGCATTGACTTAAAAATAAATAAATGAATAGATAAATCAATCAATCAATCAAAAAATAGATAAATAGATATACAGCGTTCACTCGCTCATGGAACTCAGCATCGTGTAAACAGACACAAATTAGTTTACAGAAGAAGATTAAAAATCAATTGGTCCTCTGCTTCTGTGTGTGTGTGTGTGTGTGTGTGTGTGTGTGTGTGTGTGTGTGTGTGTGTGTGTGTGTGTGAGTGTATGTGTGTGTGTGTGTTAGTGTGTGTGTGTGCGTGCGTGCCCGCGCATGTGTGATTCACCACTTAGATTATGTGCTGGACTCGTGATGGACAGCTATTACCCTACTCGTATATGGGCCGATTTACGGGCAACACTTTGACTTCACACACACACATAATTATTTTCCCCTTGCACAAGGGAGAGAGTAACGGCCTCAATTTTTTTATGCTCTACCAGCTATACAGGGGGGGGAGGAGGCACGATCTCAGTACCGCTTAATTGCTGAACCAAGACGATAGTCACTACACTAGCAAGCATTGTGTTCATGCAGTGATGAGTGTGTGTTTGTGCGTGAATCACCATTGTCGTGGATAACGTGTTGGACTCGTGATCGACAGCTACTACCCTCCCGATGAGAGCTCATGTGTGTGTGTGTGTGTGTGTGTGTGTGTGTGTGTGTGTGTGTGTGTGTGTGTGTGTGTGTGTGTGTGTGTGTGCCTAATTGTTTTTTAAAGAAAAGGAGCAACACTCGTCGGGTCCCGTCTCCTACTCTCAAATTCATGTACGGTTCCTACTTGATAGCCCTGATATCCAATTAACCAATTTCAAATTCTATTTCAAGTATTCTCATAGCTTGGGCTATATCACCTTCTAACCTATTCCAAGTATACATGAATCTCTATGTAAAAACATTTCTTCCCATCCTTCAGACATTTAACTCATTTTCACTTGATTCCCGTGACCTCAGCTTCCATATTCTAAATAAAGAAAACTCTCCTACCAATGCAATCTATCCCCTTTAGCGACCTGAATACGGTAATCATATAACCTCTTTATCTTCGATATTTCAATGTTGGCAGAGCCAATGTGTACATGTGTATGCACACACAGGTACATCCGGTTCGATGGTGTGTTGGTACCGTGCTCGACCGCTAATCCTGCGATCTGAGTTCGAGTCCCGCATGGGGATGAATATTTCACCATCGCTGCATTGCGAGCCGGCCTTCTAACTCTGGTGGGCAAGGAGTTGTGTGTGTGTGTGTGTGTGTGTGTGTGTGTGTGTGTGTGTGTGTGTGTGTGTGTGTGTGTGTGTGTGTGTGTGTGAAAAAGAGAGAGAGAGAGAGAGAGATAGATAGAGGTCACAGCATTGCTCATAGATAGGGCCCTATATGAGCTCTGAGCTCTCATCCGGGAGAGCGATAATTGCTGATCACGAGCCCAGTGCGTGATCCAAAACCAATATGGTGAGTCACGCATACGCACTTATTACTAGTTCTAGGAACTAGAAAGTTGATTAGATCGCGCGCACCTAGATCTGCCCGTTCAGTTTCTCCCGAAGTCGGCTCTCGAAATACCCTCGGCCCCTTTGCGGTAGGTCAACTTCGGATTCTTCGAACTCGGCTCCTGAAGTCGGAAACGCCGATGTGGAGAGGACCTCAGTCAGACTTTCACTTCGACGACGCACGTTCCGTGCACGTTCTCCGGCCGTAGGCGCTGCAGCAGGGAAAGAAATTTGGGGAGGGGGTATGATGTCTGCCTACAAATCATTTTGTTTTTTCTATTTTATCTAGATTTATTTATTTGTCTATTTAATCTTACTGTTTATTAATTTTGTTTATATATCTAATTATTCGTCTATTTATTTATTTATTTTATTAATCTATTTGCTTTATTTACTTATTTATTCATCGATCTCAATTGGAAGAGAAAAATTTCGTAGATCGAGTTTTCGTACATCGAAGTTTCGTATAACAAATCTGTGATCTGGTGGCGTCATCGGAAACGTGCTGATCTCGCATTCACTGAGCTGTAGGTTCGAATCCCGCACTCCTCGCCAACTCCCAGCACTGCCCCGACAATCCCCAAAGTTCATAATAGGGCAAAAGTGTGACGGCTCCGGCCGCAGCTACTCAGCTCCTCCTGGCGTAGTACGCTCCTCACCGAAGCTCCAGTCGATTTTATTCATCCCTCCGTGGCACCGAAGAAGGCAAGGAAGATGGAGATGATCGGGGGCGAGGGGGGGGGAGGGCGGGGGGTTAGGGGGTGGAGGAAGGGGGGAGTAGGGTGTGTATGGGGGAGGAGTGTGGTAGGATGGAGAGTGGTGTAGGGTGAGAGTAGGGTGCGGGAGGAGAGGGATAGGGTGGGAGGCGGGGGAGGTGGGAAGGAAGAGGAGGTGATGGGTTGAGGAGTGGAGTTTACAGGGAGGAGGAGAAGAAGAAGAATGAGATGGAAGATGTAGGATGGGAGATGGAGGATATGGTGGGGGAGGGGGAGGGGGAGGGGGAGGGGCAGGCCAGTTGCACCACCTGTGGTGCTAGACAGAAAGCTGGTAGAACCAGGTTATGAAATTCCACTCCCACCTTCCACCTCCCTCCTCCCTCCTCCCACCTCCCACCTCCCACCTCCCACCTCCCACTCCACTTTTATTTTATCCTCGCGTTCACTCAGTCCCTTTCCTCAAGCACTCTCCATCGCTTCTATTGTGTTCTCTCTCTCTCTCTCTCTCTCTCTCTCTCTCTCTCTCTCTCTCTCTCTCTCTCTCTCTCTCTCTCTCTCTCTCTCTCTCTCTCTCTCTCTCTCTCTCTCTCTCTCTCTCTCTCTCTCTAGTTCTCTCTCCCTTTCTCTCTCTCCCTCTCTCTCCCTCTCTTCCTTTTGTTCTCTCATCTTTTCTTTTCCATCTACTCGTTCGTCTGTATGTGTGTGTGTGTGTGTGTGTGTCTGTGTCTGTGTCTGTGTGTGTCCTGTGTGTGTCCTGTCTGTGTCCTGTGTCCCAGGTCACGTCTGCACTTCCACACTTGCAACCTAGGGAGATGACTCACCACTGCATTGCCCCCCCTCCCCCCTCCCCCTCCCCCTCCCCCTCCCCCCTCCCCCACAAATTCGCAGAAGCTTCGAATCGATGCTTCGAAGCTTTCTTCACATAAGGATTCATAACACCTTCGTTCATTGTGTCGTGAGTGCCCGCGTATCGACCCGGAGCTCCGGTTCGAATCCCAGGTGGAGGCAGGTGATCGCCACTTGCCCCAGCTGCCCAAACAGACGCCGTGGCTTCGGCCGTAGGCAATCCCTTCTATCTGTCGCCAGGCGATTTTATTCAGGTTAATTAACAAATAAATAAGAATAAGAAATACTTAGCTAAGTCTATCCCACTTTGCCACGGGTGTCTAGATCAACCGTTCGAGTCCCGCAGTTTTGATCTTTTATCTGAAATACAGGGTGCCCCAAAAGCATGTACTCACTCTTTGTAACGTTACCTAGGACATTAGTCATCAGTTCGAAATCACACAAACTTTTTTTCTTTTCCTCCATATCTAGTCTAGTCCCTCCTGCGTGTTCGCGAATGTTCAAACTGATGATCACCATTTTCCAAACACAGCTGATAATAACGTGGGCATTCGGCGCCATAAAGATACATCCTATCATGTTGCTTGGGTGCTAAAACCTATACCTAGATGCAAAAAGTATGTCTCTAAGTAGATTAATAATGAAGTTATGCTATTTCATATTTTTTTCGGATTAGCGGTAGCTATCTTGGCAGCCATCTTGAATATTTCACATTCCCCAAAGGTTCCAGAGTGGCATGAGAGAGATTCTCAAAGATTAGGTCTAATAGCTTCATATTCAGAAAAAAAAATGGCGGACTGCAATGCACAGTTCACCACCCCTGCTGCAGGACTAATGGTTACTAAGTCTATTCCATTTGTTAACCATTCTTTTGGTAAACTAGTCCTTGCCTATTTCCTTCTTAAACCTACATTTGTCTAATTTCAATCCATTTCTACAAGTCCTGCCTTGTTGTCTTAATATTACAAATGATTACAAAGGCGGAGCATGCCGACAGGAGACCTTTTGGTTCATATCTAGGTCGGATGCGAAAAAAATCATAATAATAGAATGATAAATAAACTATGATAATGTAAATAACAAATAAAATATATAAATAAATGCATAGGTATAGTTAGATAATAAACAAACAGGTAAATAGTAAATAATATGATGACCTTGTCTGCATCACCCTTGTTAAAATCATTGACCCATTTCGACACCTCTATTAGGTCACCCACGCACTCTGTCTTTCCAATGTCAGGCGGTCTTTCACATTTGTTAACTGGTGGAATCATTTGCCCATTTTAGGTTCAATTTCATGTCGGTACTTGTCATTCACAGTGGCTATCCAAGTACCTAGGGTCAAGGTGATGAATAAGGCTCATTTCAGCGCCTTTGTGGCCCACTATTTTTATTTTAAGATTTTTTTTATCAGCCTTATTTCTATAATTTATTTGTTTATTTATATCTTGTTTTATTGGATAATTTATATTTTTTTAATTTCATTTATTTGTTTATGTGTTTATCTATTTATATTTCATTTGGTCAGTTTGTTTATCTTTTTATATATTTACTTAGTTATTTCATTTATTTCTTTATATATAATTTCATTAGATTATTTATTTTTCATATATTTCCTTTTTCACCTCATTTATTTGCTTATTTATACTTAATTTGATTAATCTATTGTCTTTAACACATTTATTTATCTTTTTCATTTATCTTTGCATTTATCTTTGTTAATTTATACTTAATTCTATTAATCTATTTATCTTTAACATAATTACTTATCTATTGCATTTATCTTTGCAGGTAAGTAGGACCCAGGAAGTGGAAGAGATTCTGAGCAACCCTTCCATGACCTCAAATGTCCGTAAGTTGATCAAATTGAACACAGTCTACTCCAGGTCATAAAACAACAGCAGGAACCACAGTTTGGTGCAACTGGTTCAAGCCAAGACCCTTTCACCAGTGGTGCAACAACAAGCTCAAACCAAGATCATTTCACCAGTGGTGCAACTGGTTCAATCCGTAAACATTCCACCAGTGGTGCAATTGTCTTGTTGCATTGCTTCTGACCCAGGGCAGTGTGCGGGATACAGGGATGACCCGTCATCCACGAGGAGCTAAGATGGGATGGGGGAAAGGGTAGTGGACGGGAGTGGAATGGGTGGGAGTGGGTACGTGCCTGTGACTTAGCTACCCCCCTTATAAGGGGGAAAAAAGCTCTTGGTATATAAATAGACAGTAATGGTTCAAGCCGAGAGCCTTTCACCAACGACAGCAACATGGTGAAAGTGGTGAAAGTGATGCCAACAAGTCCAGTGATTGTAAGTGATCAAATTTCTAAACGTGTAGGTAACAGGTTTCCTTCGTTTAGTTGCGAGTTCGAATCCCGCACTCCTCTCCGATTCCCAGCAGTGGCTGTTTGTTACCTGACCCAACAGTCCCCAAAGTGCATCATAGGGCAAAGGTGACGGCTTCGGCCGCAGCTACTCAGCGCCTCCTGGCGTAGTACGCTCCTCACCATCTTTACCATATAAAATGTTGTGCAAAACTGATTTACTATATCAATATATATATATATATATATATATATATATGTGTGTGTGTGTGTGTGTGTGTGTGTGTGTGTGTGTATGTGTGAATACATATATGTAAATAAGAAATAATAATATTCAGCAGCTAAATTAGTATTTCCAAAATATTTGACATCAATGAGTGGCATATACCTGATTGGGTACTGATCAGTAACTGATCTCTCCTGAAAGAAAAGGAAGAGAAAAAGGGCCATTTCCACGGTCAAACGGTTTATCAAACCCGGTTCGTCAGACAGGTTTCTGAATTGATGTTTGACCATGTGAATGGGGTATTTGTTTGTCAAACCCGTTTGGCAAACGTGTTTGACGACCAAATACCCCATTCACACGGTCAAACATCACTTCAAACACTTGTTTGACAAATCGGGTTTGACAAACCGTTCTGCTTCCCACCATAAATCTCTTTCCTTCAGGGATAGAAACGCTGGTTATCGCTAAATGCAAGACTTCAGCTGCTCTCAGAGAGGCGAAATACGATTTTCTACTTTCGATGTGTTTTGTAGTCTTTATTCTACCTGCCGCCAGACGATTTTATTCAGGTGATGGATCTCTACCTCTGCTGTGAGAATATTGATTCTTATTTTATTTTCATTTATTCTTATTTGTTTATTTATAATTTTTATTTGTCTATCTACTTATTAACTTATTTTTATTCATTTTCTGCTCAGTCATCCCAAATTCAGAATACGCGTGTACGTGTATATACGTGTATTCACCATGGTCTTTGGATCACGCGTTGGACTCGTGATCGACAGCTGTTTCCCTCCCGGAAGAGGGCTTAGAGCTCGTATATGACCGTTCTATGGGTAATGCTGTGACCTTACACGCACACACGCCCCCAACCTCCCCCTCACGAGAGTTTGAGTAACAACCCGCAGCGCAATGATACTGAAATTATTTCTGCCCTGGGCGGGATTCGAACCCGGACCTCCGTAGTGGCAGCCGGGAACTCTACCAACCGCGCCAGGAGTGTATGTGTGTGTGTGTGTGTGTGTGTGTGTGTGTGTGTGTGTGTGTGTGTGTGTGTGTGTGTGTGTGTGTGTGTGTGTGTGTGTGTGTGTGTGTGTGTGTTTGTGTGTATGTGTGTGACTGCCAATCCCGCCCACTCCCTCTTGCCTTCACTTTCCTACCACACGCAATGCGCCTTACCGTCACACCTATTGACATCTCTTACCACCTCGTTTACCACCATCATATCTACCACCATCACCACTGTCATTTCCACCACGGGTTGTCATTTCGGGCCAACATTGACAACATCACAGGCCCCTTGGTGACAACACCACACGTTCTGACAACAATGTTATGTTATGTTGCCATCAATGCGTTCAGACGAGATCAGTTGCACCCAGGCATCACCACTACCATTATTACCACCATCAATTTCCACCACTACCACCATTATTAACATTACAACCGCTTTTAGTCCACTACCACCACCACGAGTATCACCACCACTACCAAAGTGCCTGACATCACTATCAGCTCATCTCTCCTTCTTTCTTTTATTAGTACTGTTATCATTCCAGTTTTTTATTCTTTTCTTTAACTTTATGGAAATGTACTCAGCCACCATTGTAATTACTGTTACTATTTTTATTATTATCATTATTACCATTATTGCTATTGTCATTACTATTATTCATTCATTCATTTTTTTTCCCAAGGTACACGAACATCACCTGTCGCCTATCAAAATAAACTACAGCAAGTGCGCCACAATAATCCCAGAATGAACGGTCACGTTATACCCGTCCCTTTACTTGCCATGCAATTCAGCAATAATGGCCGCGTCCTTGCCTCGCCCACGTAAATGTAAACAATGACTTGACACTCTTGGAAGGGGTACGACGCATTTTTTCGTGTTTCGTCTGAATATCGCTAGAAGTCGCCTTTGCTCAAGGAGTGTCTTTAGACTATGATGAGTCACCCTTCCCCTGTGTTTTCGCTCAGGTGTTACAGATGTCACCAGGTAAATTTATTTACTGGGAATTGAATTAACCTGCCTACACTAGATCACCAATGCAAGTCCCACGGGAATTGCAAAGACGGAGAGAGAGAGAGAGAGAGAGAGAGAGAGAGAGAGAGAGAGAGCGAGAGAGAGAAAAGAGATAGGCCTGACAAAAAAAAAATCAATAGCAAATACATCAAACTGTTCGGTAAAAAAAAAAAAAAAAAAAAATTGGTCCGGCTGGGCAAAGGAAAGTAAGATGGAGTAAGAATTATATTTCACCAGTGCTTCTATCCTTGAGGGTTAAGGAGAAATACAGGTGTGGGGAGGAGTTGAAATGGAGTGGGTTTATTGTAACTCTCTTGCCCTCTAAGACGGAGTTAGATTCAAACTCGTAACTAGATCGAAGGTTCCCGCGCTTCTTCAGACGATTTTATTCACGTGTGATTCACCACGGCCTTGGATCACGTGTTGGACTCATGATCGACAGCTATCACCCTCCCGGATGAGAGCTCAGAGATTATATGAGGTCCAATCCATGGGTCATTCTGTGACCTTACACAGACGCACCCCCATCTTCTTGCCCACCAGAGTTGGAGTGCCGGTTCGCAGTGATGTGTATGTGTGTGTTTGTGTATGTGTGTGTTTGTGTGTGTGTGTGTGTGTTTGTGTATGTGTGTGTGTGTGTGTGTGTGTGTGTGTGTGTGTGTGTGTGTGTGTGTGTGTGTGTGTGTGTGTGTGTGTGTGTGTGTGTGTGTGTGTGTGTGTGTTGAGGAAGGACTGGTCAATGCATAGGGAAGGTGCAATTAACATTCACTTCTATTTTCAATTCCTCTCTCTCTTTCTGTCTCCCTCCCTCCCATTTTCTCTCTCTCTTCCTCCCTCCCTCCCTCCCCCCCTCACTTTCTCTGTCTCCCTCCCTCTCAAACCCCTCGCTCTCTCTCTCTCTCTCTCTCTCTCTCTCTCTCTCTCTCTCTCTCTCTCTCTCTCTCTCTCTCTCTCTCTCTCTCTCTCTCTCGCTCCTCTCTCTCTCTCTCTTTCTCTCTCCCTTTCTTTCCATCTTTCCCTTTCTCTCTCTCTCTCTCTCTCTCTCTCTCTCTCTCTCTCTCTCTCTCTCTCTCTCTCTCTCTCTCTCTCTCTCTCTCTCTCTTTCTGTGTATGTGTGTGTGTGCTCTTGTGTGTTTGTGTGTGTGTGTGTGCTCATGTGTGTATGTGTGTGTGTGTGTGTGTGTGTGTGTGTGTGTGTGTGTGTGTGTGTGTGTGTGTGTGTGTGTGTGTGTGTGTGCGTGAGTAGCAAGGCACCTGTGGCTATCGGGTTTCAAACCTTTGTAAGAAGAGTCCTTTTTCTATGTGTGCGTGTGTGTATTGGTTTTTGAACCATTACAGGAAGAGGGGGAGGAGGAGCGCGGGGAGGAAGAGAAGGATAAGGGGGAACACGAGGAGGAGGAGGAGAAGGCGGAGAAAGACGAAGCGAGGAGGAAGACGAGGAGGAGGAGGAGGTGATGGAGGTGGTTGACGAGACAAGAAGGAAGAGAGAGAAAGCAAAGGGTTACTAGTCAGAGGGTTAATACCAACGAAACCAGCAATATATATATATATATATATATATATATATATATATATATATATATATATATATATATATATATGTGTGTGTGTGTGTGTGTGTGTGTGTGTGTGTGTGTGTGTGTGTGTGTGTGTGTGTGTGTGTGTGTGTGTGTGTGTGTGTGTGTGTGTGTATGAATGTATGCAGATATATATATATCCGATAATTTTTGTGACAGTCGCATGCAGGATTCGAACCCACTGCTTTCGGCCACCCGAAATGGGTTCGAATCCTGCATGCGACTGTCATAAAAATTATCGGATTGATGTCGCTGTTACTAGCAAATTTCTCTCATATGTATATACATGTGTATATATATATGTATATATATGTATATATATATATATATATATATATATATATATATATATATGAATAAATATTCAAACCGAGACCCCCAATCCCCTCTTTTCCTCTCCCATGGGTGACACCATCTAGGATGGGTCGGGTGTCTACCTGTTTCTGCAACATCCCTAGACAACTTACAGTCACATTATGTGCAGCCTATTGTGGCTGCCAAGGCTGCGCCTCGGTCCCTTCTCCGCGGAACCTGTTACCGATCCTCACAGAATACAAATGTTTAATTTTGTCTTGCCATGTTGTGCCAAAGGACATAAATTCATATTCAAAAGATTTTATCTTTAATGCATATATATATATATATATATATATATATATATATATATATAAATATATATATATATATATATATATATATATATTGATATATACATATACCTATACATATAAAAGTGCAAGGTTACCACTTAATAAAATAAACAAACGGAGCAGAGCGCTTTCGTATTTTACACCCAGTATAATTTACACTGAAGATTTAATATACGACAGCGCTCTGCTCCATTTGTTTATTTTCTTAAGTGGTTACCTTGCATTTGTAAAACACACGTTCCTAGTGTTTTTATTGTTTAAATATATATATATATATATATATATATATATATATATATATATATATATATATATATATATATATAAATTACGTGTATCGTTATTCAACTTCGTTTTGGGAGTATTAGTAAATTGAACAATATAATCAGAGTTGTTTTTAAAGTAGAGTTTACTCTCATTTTCATATTATCAAAGTCCTGTATTATTATTATCATTATTATTATTATTATTATTATTATTATTATAGTTATTATTATTATTATAGTTATTATCTTTATTTGGGGGGAGAAAAACGAAGGAGAGACAAAAGAATATCAAGAATTCATGGAAGGGAAGAATGGAGTGAAAAATGTTGAGAATCACTGGTCAATGATATAATCAAGGCAATGACGGGGAAGGTGAGGCATTGAAGAGAAGGAACATCACTCACGCAGCGGACGAGATGAAGGTCACGGAGACGGAGACAAAGGGAAAAATTGATAAGATACGGCACAAACAAATATAAAAATGGTCAGGAATTTTATGTTTAGTCACGGTGAATCAAAACGAACGAATAAAGAAAAAAAAAAAATGCCTGTATACTGTACTGCCCGTTGATAAAGGCAACACTACTAACAATAATAATCATAATATAATCAAGATGATAACAATAATGATAATGATAATGACAATGACAATAATAACAATCACAATGATGATGATCATAATCACAATAATTATATATTTTACCAAGAAGAAATTAAACTTTGCATGCACAAATTTCCACAAATATTGTAAAAATATTCAATCAGATTCACACGTACATACAGTAAATACCCTTAAAAGTGAAAGTTACCTTTTACAAATTGATCTTTCCCTCCCCGTCGATGTACGGATCCGAAATGTCGACTATGGCGTGCACAGTGACTCAAACTGGTGTCCTCTTCACACTAGCGGTTTGAACCGCGCGGAAACTGCGGCGGTATGGTATAGTTAAGGAGAAAATGCGCGGTTGTTTGTGAACGCCTCAACTGACTTACACTGTAAAATGTATTTGAACCGCGGCAGTTGAAACCGCTAATGTGAACAGAGCCTAAGGCGAAGGAGATAAAGAGGTCTTGAAAACGATCAAGAACGTGAAAAAGAATGGAGGAAGATGAGAACTTGTGGAGGAAAGACAGACACCGACTTAAGAACAATCATACATGGTCAAACGGTTTGTCAAACGTGTTTGACAACCAAGTACCCCATTCACACGGTCAAACATCACTTCAAACACTTGTTTGGCAAACCGTTTGACCTTGTAAATGGCCCTCATTTCTCAAGGTTGTTGCTACAGGGAAGAGGACTGGTTGGGAGGCGGAAGATGAGAGGAAGAGGGAGGGGGGAGGGGGGAGAGGGGGAGGTGGAAGATGAGAGGAGAAGGGGGAGGGGGAAAGGAGTGGAAGTCGCTGTTGCCGAGAGGGTATGCATTGCAAATGGTAAGAGGATAAGATCTGTTCCTGAACAGAAATGATGGAAATATATATATATATATTTGGATATATATATATATATATATATATATATATATATATATATATATATATATATATATATACATGTGTGTGTGTGTGTGTGTGTGTGTATATATACTGATTTATGAATAAGGAATAGAATATTCGACTGATTCCATGGTAAGATTATTCCATCCACTGACTAGGCTATAAGTGAAGCCGTCTCTATTTCTAGATGAAACATGTTATGTTATTCTAAATATATGTATATATACATATATATATATATATATATGTGTGTGTATATATACGTATATATGTATATATATATATATATATATATATATATATGTGTGTGTGTGTATATATACGTATATATATATATATATATATATATATATATATATATATAGACATATATACATATATATATATATATATATATATACAGTATATACTGATTTATAAATAAGGAATAGAATATTCGACTGATTCCATGGGAAGATTATTCCATCCACTGACTAGGCAATAAGTGAAGTCGTCTCTATTTCTAGATTAAACATATGTTATTCTAAATATATATATATATATATATACGTATGTATATATATGTATACACACACACATATATACATATGTATATATATATATATACATATATACATATATATATATATATATATGTATATATATATGTGTGTATATATGTATATATATGTATATATAGATATATATATATATATATATATATATATATATATATATACATATATATATATATATATATGTACATATATATATCTATATCCTTGGCTCGGCGAGGCTTTTTTCTCTTGAAAAAAAATAGATTGGGACAGTTTCGAATTCCAGGTTTTTAGGACACAGGCCAAGCCCATTGTTTAAGAACGTACCCTATGAACGCTGAATCATCTGAACTTTACACATACATCAACTCTCCCGAGCCGAGCCGCACGGTGGATCAATAGCCACGTCAAGACACGGCTCTCTTTCACCGGCGCTTCTATCCCCGTTCGAAGTCTCTCGCACCCCTCTCTCTCTCTCTCTCTCTCTCTCTCTCTCTCTTTCCGGCTCACACATCACGTGTTCATCATCGTCCAGTCACGCGTGACGTCATACAAGGATCCTCATTTGGACGTGTGAAAGAAAAACATTAATAATAGATAAAATGAAATAGATAATAATAATAATAATGATAATAATAATAATAATAATAATAATAATAATAATAAGGACAATAATAATAATAATGATGATGATGATGATGATGATGATGATAATACATACATATATATACCAAGGCTTTTCCCCCTTTCAAGGGAGGTAGCCAAAAAGGAAAAGGCATAAAATCATTCCCACCCATTCCATCCCTGAATACACTCCACACCCCTCCACCCTCCCTCCCATCTTAGCACCTCCTGGATGACGGGTCATCCCTGCACCTTGTCCACTGCCCTGGGTCAGAGGCAGTGTCGCAAGACACAGCACATCCACAGCAAGGCCGCTTCATTCAATCGGCGACCCCCCCCCCCTCTCCGTCCTCCCCTGCATAAAAGGAGAAGACGGCGGGAAATCCCTTCGGGCTGCGTCAAATTTTGCTCACACATACTACCTCACCCCCCATCCCCCCACCCATTCCACCTCATGCATCACAACATCATCCATATACAACCATTTTCCATTCACCCCTGTCTTCTGTCCCCTCCCGTCCTTCCTCAACAGACATTCCCCTCTTCCCCAAAGCCCCCTTCACCCCATCCATCCATCTCATCCTAGGACGTCCCCTCATGTTCACTCCCTCCACATCTGCCTTCCAAACCTCTTTTACCAGTCTTTCTTCACTCATTCTTTCCATGTGTCCAAACCATCCTAATACTCTTTGATAATTTTATCTTTTATGATAATAGTAATCTTATATAATAATAATAATAAATGATGATAATAAAGTCACTCCCCTGCTTGCGACGGACCTAAGAGTTGGTCTCCTATCGATCTAGAGGACCTTCATTAATTGAGGATATCGACCTCATGGGCCAGCACTGGACCAGATCTAGTGAACCAAGAGATTCTCATGGCCCTCTTCTTGTGATGAATCATATTTAGGAATCTTAGTAAAATTATCATAATTCATTTATTTCATTTAATTCATTTTCTATTTTTACTTACTCCTATCTTTTGTGAATATAATTTTCAATTTCTTTTTATTAATATTTATAATTATCATTAACCATCTGATATTTCTATGTACTGTAATTTATTTATTCATTAATGTATCCATTTATTTTATTTATTTATTCACCCATCATTTATATTGCATTTTATTTATTCATGTATTAATCTATTTGTATTTATTTAAACATCTATACTTATATGTATGCAAATATGTATTAATTCATTCACATCAACTCTTCTTATAGACCGAAAGCCATCCTGTCGGCCTTCATCCAATTATCATTGCAATCGACCATAACGCTTTCACCCTGGCCTCGCTTGCTTTAGTGTTCCATCTGCGCAGTATATAAACACTATAATATGACGGTATACTCTCATCAGCCATGTTTATGTCATGGGATACCATGGGTGACCAAACCAGCGAGAGACCATTTTGGTGTATGGTGAGAGGGTGATAATAATTACGAAACAGAAATAAATGATCATGTAAACATGGAAATAATTATTAATTATATATATATATATATATATATATATATGTGTGTGTGTGTGTGTGTGTGTGTGTGTGTGTGTGTGTGTGTGTGTGTGTGTGTGTGTGTGTGTGTATGTGTGTCTGTGTGTGTGTGTGTGTGTGTGTGTCTGTGTGTGTGTGTATGTGTGTATATGTATATATACATATATATATATATATATATATATATATATATATATATATATATATATGTTGAGACATTCTGACAGGTTGACGGAAGTTGAGTAGGAAACACAGAGTCTTAGTCTTGAGTTTATTTCTGACTAGTTTCGCAGGTATGCTTTTCCGAAAAGAATACCTGCGAAACTAGTCAGGAATAAACTCAAGACTAAGACTCCTGTGTTTCCTACTCCGCTTACGTCATATACATATGACGTATATATATATATACATATATATATACATATATATATATATATATTTATATATATATATGTATATATATATATATATATATATATATATATAAAACAAATGAATAAATATTGAGAAAGACTTGAATGCGAGATGTCCAGTGATAAACTATCAAATAAAAATGTCACGACCAAGAAATAATTTGATGTAATCTGATGCGACATCTTCCGCGGCGTCTGCTACCTCTACCTGCGGCGGCTGCGGGGAGAGGAGCTTGTATAGTCTCCCTAGCAACTGCAGCGTTGTTCGAAGGTCGAATGTTCTTGTTCTCGATGCTGATTGGTACGACGTTGATAGTATGACGTCATAAATGGTACAGTTGGACAATTTTGGCGACGCTTTCTGGTATGAGAACGTTTCGATAGCTAAGAAAATATATATGAATAATGATAATGATAATAATAATGATAATGATAATAATAATGATAATAATAATAATAATTATAATAATAATAACAATAATGATAATAATGATAATCAAACATCTATATATGTGTATATATAATCATACTTATTAACACTACAAGCCGTTACTGCCCCCTTGAGCAATGAGATTTTGTATGTGCATCTGTGTGTGTGTGTGGGTGGGTGGGTGTGTGTGTGTGAGTGTGTGTGTGTGTGTGTGTGTGTGTGTGTACGTGCGCGCGCTAGGTTTTCATCAGGGAGGATCTGTTGATCACGAGTCTAGCACAAGATCCAAGATGAAAGCTGTGTGTGTGATGAATCCGCAATGTAGCAAAGAGAGATTGAGAAAGAGAAAGAGAGAGGAAGAGGAAGAGAAATGAGGGAGAGAATATCAACAATCATAACTCCGTTTTTGTACACAGATTTCATAAATTCCTGGTATATGCATATGGTAACAAAGTATTTTTTTCATGTGTAAGCTATTTAATAGCTGGGGAATCTTCGGAACATGTCTAATTAGTCTGCTTCATAGAATTCGTAATTATGACGGTAACCTTGAGGAGGGAAGAAAAACGTAACTCGTTAAAGTTCTCTAGTTTGCATAATACCAGGCGATTTTATTCATCACTGTGGGATTCCCCTTGCTCTCGGTGAAGATATTCAACCCTGGTTGTCACCGAGTTATCTAATTTTCATTATCATAATCATCGTCATTATTATCATTATTATCATTGTTATTATTATTACTACCAATATTATCATTATTATTATTACTGTCATCATCATCATTATTATCAATATTATTATTATTATTATTATCATTATTAATATTATTATTATTGTTATTACATTATTATTATCATTATTACTATTTTTACTATTACTTTTATTATTTCATTATTATTATCATTATTATTTATTATTATTATTATCATTTATTATTATTATTGTTATTATTTATTATTATTATAATTATTATTATTAGTAGTAGTAGTAGTAGTAGTAGTATTATTATTATTATTATTATCATTATTATCATAATCATTAGTTTTGAACTGGCAACCTCCCTGGTAAGAGGAAAAAAGCCCTTGGCATGTACCTAGATAATAATTATTATTATTATCATTATTGTTATTATTATCGTTATTATTATTATTATTATTATTATTATTATTATTATTATTATTATTGTTTTTGTTGTTGTTGCTATTGTACGTTATTTGATTTGATAATTTATTTATTCTTAGTATTACAATAATTTTACCAGCGCTTTTGCCCATCAAGATGATAAGTGATAGAGATGATGAAGAGATTTAAGGAGAATAGAAAGTGAAATGGGGCTTTTTTTCATCTCCACTCTTTTACGCTACGTAACTCTGGTCCGTTGGGGTCTTTTTGATACCTTGACGAAGACCCTGCAGTTCATAGGTGAAGGTTGCGTACAAGTGAGCTTTATCCCGGATGTGGGGAGGTTGGGGGTGGTGGGGGGAAGCACAACAAAGAACAGAACTAGAATCCAAATTCTCTTGCATACAAACAACAAGCCTCGTACTACGACGATGAGGTCACCGGCGCACTTATACTGGTAATTCCCCAATGCATGACAAAATTCCTAATGATAAAATATATGAAATTGCATAATAATAAAAAACAATAATAGAATAAGATTAAATGAAATTAAATTAAATACAATAAAGGCAAAAAGTGCAATATTTTTTAATCTAAATATTTGGTTTAAATTTTATCAATAGTATTAATCAATGGAAAGAAAATAAAAATAAAGAGAAATTAATAACTCAATAAATGTGTATATATATTATATATATACATATATACACATATATATATACATATATATATATATATACACATATATATATATATACATATATATATATATATATGTATATATACATATGTATATATACATATATATATATATATATATATATAAATATATAAATACATATGTATATACATGTTGGGAATATGATATACCGGTACGTCTATAAATTGCATATTCATTTATGAAACAATTTCCAATTAAAATGATTTCATAAGTGTATTAATTGAGTCAACAATTTATTTATTCGTTTATTTATTTATTTATTTATTATTATTATTATTATTATATATATATATATATATATATATATATATATATATATATATTATATATATATATATATATATATATATATATTGGGTTTTTTTTTTTTTTTACCTCATGCATTGTGGGGTGCGATTGTCCGTCATAGAGCAAAAAATGTTTGTAGTTCGTCATCTGATATTTCATTTTTCAAATTTATTAGTTTATTTATTTACGTCTTTATTGCCATCAGTATTATCATTGGGGTATTGGCTGCATGTTACTGTGGAGGTTAAAAACTGGTTAGTAGCATGCAGCTGATACTTTAGGGTCTACATGGGGCGACCCTACGGACCGGAGGCACACATCATTTTGTCGGTGGTAGAGGAAATCTCTTCATAGAGAAATTATGATACTTTATTATACTGCAACTGTCCCTCCACTATGCTGTCCCCCACTCTTGTTACTGTCCTGTACCACTTCTCTGAATATTCATTTTCTCGTTTCGCCGAACCCTGTGGGAACATTAAAAAAAATGCATAAAAGGGTGTGGGAGGATTTTTCCAACCAAAACCCTAAGGTTTGGGTCTTTTAATGTAAGTGGATGTGGTACACATGAGAGTATGTTTGTGAAAAGAAAGATGGATGTGTTGGTATTGAGTGAAACTAAGTTGAAAGGGAAGGGCGAGTTTGAGTTTGAGAGTGTATTGGGAGGATTTTAGGAGTGAAGAGAGGACGAAGGAGAGAAGGGGTAGCTATATTAGTAAGTGAAGAGATAGGTAAACGTGTGGTACAAAGGGAGAAAGTGGCAGCAGACCGGAAGTGAGTATTAAGGGAGACTGGAGGAAGTGGATAGTTTTAAATATTTGTGTGCGAATGTGGCGAGAAAAGGAAGTGAGATGTGGGTTTTGTAAGTATATATGACCCTGGTAATGAGAAGAGTGTAGAGGAAAGGGAGGTTTTTTGGATAGATTTAAATGAGTTCATAAAGGGTTTAAAGATA
>NC_134780.1:4415196-4427696 GCF_046742065.1 Oratosquilla oratoria | reverse complement strand
CCTATAGCTTTCTCACATATCTGTCTTACTACAAAAATCTGATCTACACATCCCCTACCTGTCCTAAAACCACACTGTTCCTCACCAATTACTCCCTCTGTTCCTCTCCTGATCCTCTCAATCAAGACCCTCCCATAAGCCTTCCCAACTACACTCAACAAGCTGATCCCTCTGTATCTACTACACTCACACTTGTCCCCCTTTCCTTTGTAAAACGGAATTATACAGGCACTCCTCCAGTCCCCCGGCACTCTACCCTCTCTTAAACAAACATTAAATAACCTCACCAGCCAGTCCACCATATCTGTACCTCCTTTCTTCATACATTCTGCATGGCATCCGTCCAACCCAGGTGCCTTATCTGCTCTCATCATCTTAACAGCTGCTTTCACTTCATCCTTCCCTATTTCTCCTCCATTTTCCTCACTCATCACTCTCATTTTCTTAGCGCTTCCCACTGCAGCTAACTTTCCCTCCCTATCCTCCTTCACATTTAGCAACTCCCTAAAATACTCTGTCCACCTTCCTCTCACTGCCTTCTCTTCCATTATCATCACTCCATCTGCACCTTTTACCTTTTCTTCTCTACTAACCGTCACTGCTGGGGATCGAAGAGAAGTAGCGCGGGATTCGAACCCGTCACTAGAGGGATGCGAGACCAGCACGCTTCCGGTGACGCCACAAGTGCCTTCTTTGACACCAAGAGTCACGTGACCCGGGTGGCACTGTCCCTGTCGTCAAGCTCGCTGGCCGAGCATGTTAAGGCGTCGTTACTTGAGAAGGTCAGAGGGATGGCGGTTCGAACCTTGCCACCGGCGAAGTTGAACCAAGGGAATGGTTCATTCAATTCCACACTACAAAGTACTCTGTGAGGGGCACCGTACTGGCCTCCCGATACGGGGGAGTTTGTGACGTTAAACCATATCACACATCATTAAACTACGTCACCGTGGCACCCTTCTTAGGTGGGGAAGGGAACATTCATAGTATTCTTATGAATTATCATACATCTGGCCTCCCCTTGCTCCTGCCAAATCATCGATTATGTCTCTTTCTTAGTTCTTAAACTTTTTTGTTTCTGTTTCTAACTGGGTCACAAAACCTTGTCTCCCCAAATTTTATCGCTTAGTAGTCATGAAAGTATTACACGATGGTTACCAGCTTGCGAACACGCAAGAGGGACTAGACAGGGGCGGGGGTGGGGGAGTGAAGTTTTCTTTAGGCTCAAACTGATGGTCACAAGTGTCCAGGCAGAACTAATAATAATAAAAATTGGGGGACTTCCCCTGTGTATTCACCTTGGTCCTTGGATCACGTGCTGGACTCGTAATCGACAGCTATTTCCCTCCCGGAAGAGAGCTCAGAGCTCGTATGACCAATGTATGGGTAATACTGTGACCTTACACGCACGCACTCCCCCAACTCCCCGCCCACGAGAGTTGGAGTAACGACTCGAAGCGCAGCGATACTGAAATGATTTCAGCCCTGGGCAGGATTCGAACCCGGACCGCCGTAGTGACAGTCAGAGACTCAACCAACCGTGCCACCGAGACGTGTTGTCGTCTTTACGTGTGTGTGTGTGTGTGTGTGTGTGTGTGTGTGTGTGTGTGTGTGTGTGTGTGTGTGTGTGTGTGTGTGTGTGTGTGTGCGTGTGTGTGTGTTTGTGTGTGTGCACGTGTGATTCACCATGGTCTTGGATCACGTGTTGGGCTCGTGATCGACAGCTATTTCCCTCCCGGAAGAAAGCTCAGAGCTCATATATGACCGATCTATGGGTAATATGACTTTACACGCACACACACCTCCAACTCCCCGCCCACGCGAGTTGGAGTAACGACTCGCAGCGCAGCCATACCGAAATTATTTCAACCCTGGGCGGGATTCGAACCCGAACCGCCGTAGTGGCGACTGCGAACGCTACCACTGCGTGTGTGTGTGTGTGTGTGTGTGTGTGTGTGTGTGTGTGTGTGTGTGTGTGTGTGTGTGTGTGTGTGTGTGTGTGTGTGTGTGTGTGTGTGTGTGTGTGTGTGTGTGTGTGTGTGTGTGTGTGTGTGTGTGTGTGTGTGTGGCTGTTTTGAGATCTTCACATTCCCCCCTTTTTCTTCTTGTCCTCATTTCCATTCCTGTTCCTCCTCCTCCTCCTCCTCCTCCTCCTCCTCCTCCTCCTCCTCTTTCTGATCCTCCTCCTCTTTCCCCTCCTCTTTGTCCTCCTCATCTCTTCCTCCTTGTTCTCTCGTCTATCGTCGTTAATGACCTTGAACACAGATTATTGTCCTCCTTTGTGTCTCATTGTCTCTACATTCCCCCTCTCTCTCTCCTCCCCCCTCTCTCTCTCCTCCCCCCCCCTCTCTCTCTCTCTCTCTCTCTCTCTCTCTCTCTCTCTCTCTCTCTCTCTCTCTCTCTCTCTCTCTCTCTCTCTCTCTCTTCCTATCTCTCTCTCGCTCCATCACTTAGCTACATGCACAAGTTATTTCATAGTTAGGTAGGAGAGCTGGAGAATACGAAACAGGTCATGACGAGTATAAGTCCTTTCCTGAACAGTACACACACACACACACACACACACACACACACACACACACACACACACACACACACACACACACACACACACACGACTCGTGGCGCAGTGGGAAAGTTCCCGGCCGCCACTACGGCGGTCCGGGTTCGAATCCCCCCCCCAGGGCTGAAATAATTTCAGTATTGCTGTGCTGCGAGTCGTTATTCCAACTCTCGTGGGTGGGAATTTGTGTAGTTGTGTGCGTGTAAGGTCATAGCATTACCCATAGATCGGTCATATATAAACTCTAAGCTCTCTTCCGGGAGGGAAATAGCTGTCGATCACGAGTCCATCACGTGATCCAAGACCATGGTGAATCGCACACACACACACACACACACACACAGTCTCGACAGAGACTGCAGCAGATCCGAGGTGAATACACACACACGTACGCAAAGACACACACGTAGACTCACAAAAACACACACACACACACACACACACACACACACACACACACACACACACACACACACACACACACACACCTACTTTGTCACTAGAAAATCGAATTAATATTGACAGGTGGTGGCCCAGTGGATAGAAAACTGCGCTCACGTGAGAGCTACGGGGGTGGGGGAGTGTGGGGGGAGATGGGAGAATTGTGTTGGTGGGAGGGGGGAGATGGTAGGAGAAAATACACTTTAAATATTCAGTTCTAGCAAACACCGGGTGATTTTATTCACCCGAAATGGAGGCTATCGTAGCTAAAAGGGTTCAGGTTATATAAACTCTTCGGATATTTCATTCTAGCTAACGCTGACGTCGCAATGGAAGGACAGTGAATTGACAACCAATTGCATAATCAAAGTTATTAAACATAATTTTTATTAATATTTACTTTCTATATTAACATTAGTTGTTACTATCATTATCATTGTTATTATTATCATTTTCTATTATGACTGCAACATATTTCCGACAGACGAGCCTGAATAAATTTACGAGAAATTTGTTTTTCGCGAAATAAAGGCAATGGCGACGGCGTGGGTCAGACGACGACTGAGAGAGGGGAGCATTTGCTAAAGAATAAATATTATTGTCGAGTCTAAAGACAACAAACCCGTTTGTCACTCTTGGCAGTCTAAAGCTTGTTTTCATTAACTTATCTCTTAATATATTAACTTCATTTATCTAACCATCTATTTATTTTGTTTATTATTTTGTTTATTTGTTCAAGAACGCAAATTATGTTTATGATGTGAGTCACCACCGTTGTTACCACTGTTTACTGTCCACTTCAAAGTCCCCTTTCTTTTGTGTATAGATTTGTAATTCACCTCTCATTAGCTACTTTCTTTTCACTGTCTTTATGTATGATAGTCATTCACAGTATTCTTCTATAGTCAAGTTCTATTACTCTATATATTAGAGGGGAATTAAATTGAACTTAAATTTTCTGTTGTTTCTTCCTGAATAATATTACACTTGGTTATGTGAATTACACCAAGGGACTCCCATCCAGAATCCTCAATTTGATCACAAGGTTAGATCGCATTGACGTCTTGATTTCTCTTGACCAATAATCTTTACTTTTACATCTAAGTACCTCCCCTAAGGGCGTGACTTTACTCACATGAACCAATTGAATTTTCTCCTCCACATTTTCTCCAATCAGAAAGGCTGTTACAAACCCCCTAAAGCAATACTGCTTAGTCAAGCAATCTCGAAATCAATGCACAATGCACCACCAACTTAGTTTACACACTGTTACATCAGCATAATACAGCAATCAAATCGGGTCCCCAACGGTTATTTGTAAACTTTAGGCGAGGAGCGAGGTTGTGCAATTCCTTCCCCTACGACTGTTGTTTAGCAAACATCCAGCTCATAAAAATTAAATCCTCGCTACCTACACATCTACCTCACTTGTCTACCTTTATCTACCAGCCTCATACTCTTTTTATTTTTAATTCTAATGGACTTTGCCCAAAGCGTTATTTCATACCATCACCGAAACATTTTGATCACTTCTTAATCATAAAAAAAAATCATCATTTCCTAAATAATATTTCTACGATATTCGTATATATGCGACATGGCTTCAAGTCCGTTATAAGCTGGCGTGAGTAGATTGCAAGCTGCTGCTGCTAAATACCGCTGCTTCGTAGCAACAGCTGCCCTTCATCTACAAGAATCCGAAGAAGCTTTTCACCTGGAGGAAGAGAGAAACCTGAATCGACCAAGATATCGGAGTAGAATTTCTGGATTGATTTCCTTGTGGCCGTTGTCTCTTTTTTATCGTCATCATTATCATTCTCCCTGCGATAGAGAAAAAGAATATCATGATCGTGTTCCCTGCGTGTCGTAAAAGTATGCAATGATTCGGTCATTTGTATGTATGTATGGGTATATATATATGTGTGTGTGTGCGTGTGTGTGTGTGTGTGTGTGTGTGTGTGTGTGTGTGTATGAATGGTAAGAATGGAAAGACACGATTGGGAACAAGAGACTATTCCTGACCGGTTCCGGCGAAACCGGTCAGGAATAGTCTCTTATTCCCAATCGTGTCTTTCCATTCTTAGCATTCATACACCTGTCATGATGTCACGATATATATATATATATATATATATATATATATATATATATATATATATATATATATATATATATTATATATATATATATATATGACGTAAGCGGAGTAGGAAACACAGGAGTCTTAGTCTTGAATTTATTCCTGTAGGAAACACAGGAGTCTTAGTCTTGACTAAGACTCCTGTGTTTCCTACTCCGCTTACGTCAACCTGTCAGAATGTCTCAATATATATATATATATATATATATATATATATATTATATATATATTACATATGATATGAGCATATAAGCACATTAATATAAATATATGCAGACTATTTCATAATCTATAGATTTATATATCTTTTTACACAAACGTATATAAAGCGTCAGATGGCAATGATAGTTACGATGTTATTTACCTTAATTTTAGTAAAGCATTTAACAAGGTGCCCCTCCAGAGACTACTAAATAAAATCAAAGCCCATGACATTGGAGGAAAAGTGTTAAAATAGATTAGCGCTTGGATCAGTGAAAGAAAACAGCGGGTCACCATAAATGGAGTAAAATCCAAATGAAGTGGTGCTTCTAGTGGAGTTCCCCAGGGCTTGGTTTTTGGTCCTTCATTGTTCATTATGTACAGAAACGACTTGGACAATGGGACTAATAGTGATGTTAGTAAGTTTGCGGACGACACTAATTAGGTCAGGAGACGACGCAGAGATTCTGCAGGATGATCTTAATAAATTGTTCACATGGTCGGTGAAATGGCAAATGGACTTCAGTATCTCAAAGTGCGGCGTGGTAAACGTAGGGCTACACAACCCCGAAAACATATAAAGCTTAGATAACACGTTTTTAGATCAAACTGAGTGCAAGACTTGAGAGTTCTAGTGAGTCCTGACCTTAAACCCAGGAAACAGTGCATTAGCGCCAGGAATAAAGCTAACTGAGCATTAAGTTTCATTGTTAGGACAGTTATGAATAGAAGTGCAGAGGTAATTATTAAACTGTATATATGTATAAGGATGGGTCTAACTAACGCTAGAGCGTTAATTAGACCCATCCTTGACTATGCGGTACAGTTTTGGTCTCCGTCTTATAGAATGGACGTCAGTACAGAGGAGAATGACCAAAATTATACATGTACTCAGAAATTTACCTTACGAAGAGAGGCATAGACACCTTAATTTACAAAAGGTGACGCAAACAAGGTCATCATATTAAGACAACAGGGCAAGACTCGCAGTAATGGTTTTAGATTGGACAAATTTAGATTTAAAAAGGAAATAGGCAAGAATTTGTTTACTGATAGGGTGGTCAACCAATGGAATAGACTTAGTAACCATGTAGTGAGTGCTGAAACTACCGGTGGTTTTAAGAAACTGTTAGACAATTTCATGGATGGGGATAACAGGTGGTAAAGGACATGGAACTGCCTAGTGTAGGCCCTATGGTATCTTGCAGTCTCCTTCATTCTTTTTTTCTTACACACACACACACACACACACACACACACACACACACATATATATATATATATATATATATATATATATATTATATATATACATATATATATACATATATATATAGATATATAGATATATATGTACATACATATAATCATATAACTACATACATATAATTATATAATTACATACATATCTACATACAAATATACATACAAATATGTGTGTATATATATATATATATATATATATATATATATATATATATATATATATATATATATATATATATATATATATATATATATATTCTGTACGTGCGGACCAACTGTCCTTCACAGTGTAAAGAAAGCCCACACATACAGGAAGCTATCTACATTTTTTCAGCCATCACCCAGATAAAATTTAATACAGTGTAGCTTCGGGACTATTTCTTAGAGCCCTCAGAATTTGCAGTCCACTTTTCTTAGAAACTGAATGAGCCGCAATACATTCACAGCTTACAAAAATAGGTTATCGAAATTGGTTCCTAACAAAAGCGCTCAGCAAAGCTAAAATGAGTTTCTACAAAATTACTCCTAACTCTAGTAGTAAGTTTGTTTGGGATCAGAAATGTATGATTCCACCATTCAATGATACAAGACATTTCAAAAGTAAGGATAAAATAAATGTTGTGTTCAACTCTCCCAACAGCCTATTCAGTAAAGTGGTAAATGTCCATCATAGAGTTAAGACGGACAGGCAAGGAGTTTAAAAAATACCTTGTAGAGATTGTGAACGAGTTTATTGGAGCCAAACGGGAAGAGACCTCAAAACAAGAATTAAAGAACATAAGAACTCCGTAAAATATGCACAAGAAAACTCTGCCGTATTTTCACACACCCCCATGAAAAACCATCGCATGAATTGGAAGAAAGCAGAAATCATCTACAACTCTAAGTGCAGTTTCCGGTGGAAGATCATCGAGTCATCATTAGTTAAAAATCACCCAAATTATAATACATCTAAAATACAATAGTCATCAGATTGTTTAACAATATTAGCAATTAAAAAACTTTTGCCCAATGTAGATGGCATAGAACACAGCAATCGCTACCAAGTCAGAGTTACTTGAGCCACCTTCTCACGTTCCCTTTGTATTGACTATAACTCCTACTTGCACACCTGCTGAAGAGGACCACAGTTAATTCTATTCAACATCCGTTTACTTTCTCCGATAGTGGGATTTTTTCATATATGTATGTATATATATATATATATATATATATATATATATATATAGATATATGATATGATATAATATTTTTTCTCAAAACCTTCCAACCAGTAATATTTGGAGAAATGTCACCAGTCAATCCAAATCTTGCGCCACATCTTATCGTTCACTGTCATCACTCAACTCTGGTGTTATCAACTGTGTCTGGTGTACCTTGTGCTGGTGTGTGTGTGTGTGTGTGTGTGTGTGTATGCGTTTGTGTGTGTTTGTGTGTGTGTGTGAGAGAGAGTGAGAGTGAGAGTGAGTGTGTCCTTCATGGTTGATTTGATCTCCCATTTATTCTTCTTTTCTTTTTTTACCTCTGTTTTCTCTTCTTATTCATTTACTCTCTTTTTTAAGTTGTGTGTGTTCCATTATTCATTATGTCTTTAAAAATAATACCAAAACCAGGCTTCCAGAGACGCAAAAAATAAAAACATATGACTAAAACAGGATGATATCGCTGCATCATTGCAAGACTGTCGTAACTCAAAAATTTCAAGTATAGAGTTACAATGGTTTATAAGAATGCCGAATACTTCTGCGTCTTTTGGTAATAAAGTCGTAAGTCAAGTGGAGCCCTATTTACCTAATCAAGATGATAAGTTTTTTTGCTTAGGGTAAAATTATTAAAGTTATAGGACTTAGATACTTTAAAATGCTTCTCCTGAAAAATCACGAAATTTGAGTTACAACAGTCTTGCAATGATGCAGCGATATATATTAATAAGATAAGACAAAAATAAAAGATAATAAATCAACGAAACACCAATAATAAATCAACAAACAAACAAATAGATAAATAGATAGAATATACGAGTGAAGAAAATAATCAGCAAGGCATCAGTAATGACGGTACCTCCCCTTGTTTACCCAGGTCACCTCCCCCTCCCCCCCACCCCCGCCCGCAATCAGGAACCCAGAGTGCCCCGGGTAATTGACTCGTTATGATCGCAAGGGGGAGGGGGGGAGGGCGAGGTATCCCTCCCTTCCACCCTCCCCCGTGCATGGCCACGACGCTCCCCTCCCCCCCGAATCACAACTCTTTCATTCTTAAAAGTGCAAGGGTAGTGAAGGGTTGGAGTTCCCCTACGCTGATTCAAATCACTTGGCCAGTCGTGAAATATGTATGATTATCGCCTTGTTCACACCAACAAAAGAGAAACGACAGATATAGTGAAAGAATAACGAAAGAGATGGAAACAGATACAGGAGTGTGTGTGTGTGTGTGTGTGTGTGTGTGTGTGTGTGTGTGTGTGTGATCGTGTGTGTGTGTGTGTGTGTGTGTGTGTGTGTGATCGTGTGTGTGTGTGTGTGATCGTGTGCGTGCGTGTGTGTGTGTGTGTGTATGCACCTTGGTCTTTGGATCACGTGCTGGACTCGTGATCGACAGCTATTTCCCTCCCGGAAGAGAGCTCAGAGCTCGTATGACTGATGTATGGGTAATGCTGTGACCTTACACGCACGCACACACCCAACTCCCCGCCCACGAGAGTTGAAGTAACGACTCTAAGCGCAGCGATACTGAAATTATTTCAGCCCTGGGCAGGATTCGAACCCGGACCGCCGTAGTGACAGTCGGGGACTCTACCAACCGCGCCACCGAGTGTGTGTGTGTGTGTGTGTGTGTGTGTGTGTGTGTGTGTGTGTGTGTGTGTGTGTGTGTGTGTGTGTGTGTGTGTGTGTGTGTGTGTGAGTGATTGAGTGAGTGAGTGGATGAGTACGTGAAGGTGTGAATGGGTGAACGAGTTAGGAATCGAATGAGGGATAGAAAGGAGTGAGTGATTGAGGGCGTGACTGAGTGAGTGAGGAAGAAAGAAATAGGTGGAAAATTCGAGACCCTCTTCCAAACAACGTCAATGAAATTCCACCCGTGCCGGTGCTGACCGCTGGAATGGAAGAGGAAGAGGAGGAGGAAGAGGAGGAGGAGGAGGAGGAGGAGCGTTGGAGGGACTGTTGGAGGCAGCCTTTATCCTCTGGTGTCAGACACCATAGACATTTCCTTTTCTTAATTATTTTTGTTGTCATTGTTGTTAGTCCTGTCGTTTATCATTATTATCATAATTGTTATTGTTATCATTATTATATTTATCATCATCATTCACTTCGTTACACTTATCTTTACATTATCAGTGATTATTGTTACTTATAGAGATTATGTGGTTCAAGTTAGATTTCATTGTGAAAAACAGAATCAATGGTTTTTCCTTCCGCCTGTGTGTGTGTGTTTATCGACCTGTGTCCTGACAGCAAATTCCTTTCACTTGCATTAGTTCTAATGATTCTGTACACTGCTGGCACCTGCTGGCATGGACCTTGCGAGGCTCAAAATAACAGTAGTAATAATAAAAACGACAACATCAATAATAATAATAATAATAATAATAATAATAATAATAATAATAATAATAATAATAATGATAATAATGATAATAATGATAATAATGATAATAATGATAATAATGATAATAATGATGATAATGATGATAATGATGATAATGATGATAATGATGATAATGATGATAATGATGATAATGATGATAATGATAATGATAATGATAATGATAATGATAATGATAATGATAATGATGATAATAATAATAATAATAATAATAATAATAATAATAATTAATAATAATAATAATAATAATAATAATAATAATAATAATAATAATGATAAAAGTAATAATAATAATAATGATAAAAGTAATAATAATAATAATGATGATGATAATAGTACATGCATGCATACATATACCAAAGGCTTTTTCCCTCTTACTAGGGAGGTAGCCAAAAAACAAAGGCATAAAAACCACTCCCACCCATTCCATCCCTATCACACTCCACTCCCTTCCACCCTCTTCCCTCCCTCTTATCTTGGCACCTCCTGGATGACGGGTCATCTCTGCATCTTATTATTCCTGTGGATGAAATAATGATAGTGATTGATAATAATAATAGTAATAATGATAATAATAATAATAATAATAATAATAATAATAATAACAATAATAACAAAATAAAGTATGAAATAAAAACAAATAACAACCTAATGCTCCGATATTGGAATTTTTTCCGAATTTCAGAAATTCCTAACAGAGAGAAAAGCACACTTAAACCTCGCTAAACTGAGAATAAAACAGCTTAGATTAGGTCGTAAAAAATCGCTTGAAATTAAATAGTATAAAATCGCTTAAATTAAATCGTATAAAATCTATTGAATTCGATCGTATAGAATAGATATAAGACCGCATTAAATCGCTTAAAATTAAATCGCATGCAATCACTTAAAATTGAATCGTATGAAATAGCTTTGATCAAATTTCATAAAATCGTTTATTCAAATCACATAAAATTAAAAATAGCTTTAATCAAAAATCGCATAAAACGGTTTAAATGAAATCGCATAATACTGCTTGACTGAAATATCAAAAAATTAATTCGCATAAAACCGCTTACATTAGATCGCATATAAATCACGCCTCAAGCGCAAAACCCAGCAGAATACCCATGATCATTTCACCACCGCTTCTATACTCGCCCATGCAGGACCAGCGAACAGGGAGCGAGTGTGTGTGTATTTACCTAGTTGTATTTACCTAGTTGTATTTTACGGGAAGGGGAGCTATGCTCGTGGGGTCCCGTCTTCATATCTCATTTTATCTAAACTATTTTTAAATTCATGTATTGTTTTTGCACACACCACTTTCTCATCTAACTTGTTCCAACTGTCTATTACTCTGTGTGGAAAGCTGTTCTTTTTCAAATCTCTTCTATAGCTGTCTTTTTTTATTTTCTTTCCGTGTCCTCTTGTATTTCTGTCATCCCATTTTATCAGATTCTCTCTATCAGTAATTTCTATGCCTTTCATGATTCTGTAAATAGCTATCAAATCTCCTCTCTCTCTTCTTTGCTCTAGTGTCTGTAGTTCAAGTTTTTGTAGTCTCTCTTCATATGATAGTTTTGAGAGTGTTGGTGCCAGTTTTGTAATTGCTCTTTGTATTCTTTCAAGTTTTTTTATACATTTTTTTGTACTTGGTGACCATATTGTTGCTGCATATTCTAATATTGGTCTTATCAGTGTGATTAGGATTTTCCTCACCATTTCTTCATCCAGGTATGTAAATGCCACTTTGATTGTTCTTATTAAATTATAAGTTTCTCCAAAAATCTTATTTATATGTTTTTCAGGTGACATATTATTCATAACAATGACTCCCAGGTCCTTTTCCATTTTCTACTTTTTTTATTCCCTCTTCTCCCAAATTATATGCTCGTGTTATTCTGTTTTTGCTTTTTCCAAATTCCATTATACTGCACTTTTTTGTATTGAACTCCATCTCCCACTTCTTACTCCATTCCTGTACTTTATTTAGATCTCTCTGTAGTGATTCACAATCTTCTTCAGTTTTCACTCTTTTCAGTAGTTTTGCATCGTCTGCAAAGAAGCTCATATAGCTTTCAATTCCTTCATCCATATCATTAATATATATAGCAAACATTATTGGGGCCAGGACTGTTCCCTGCGGGACACCGCTTATTACTTCATTCCATTTTGAGTGCTGGTTTCTTATCCCTACTCTCATTTTTCTTTCTTGCAAAAAGTCTTCCATCCAATTTAGTAATTTACCTTGTATTCCTCCTTCAGATTCTAGTTTCTTAAGCAACTTCTTATGTGGTACTTTGT
>NC_134780.1:4355196-4405196 GCF_046742065.1 Oratosquilla oratoria | reverse complement strand
TAATATGAAATAAATGGCAGGCATTACACCATCTTGCTTAGGTGTTTATCTAAATGAATCTTAAAACTTCGAACTGAACTATATTGCACTGCCTCTGAAGGAAGTCTATTCCATTCATTAACTACACGGTTGGCGAAGTTGTTTCTACCCACTTCCAAATTTAATCTATTTATTGACAGTTTGAGACCATTGTTTCCTGTCTGATTCTCATTCAGTGTGAAAATTTTGTCACTTTTGATGTTGTCAATTCCCTTTAGAATCTTAAAAACCTGTATCAAGTCACCTCAGAGTCTACGCTTTTTTAGGGAAAACAGATTCATATGTTTTAGTCGATTTTCGTATGATTTATTTTTGATATTTGGAATCAGTTTTGTGGCTCGCCGTTGCACTTTTTCCAATCTGTCAATATCTTAATGAGATTCGGTGACCATACGGAAATAGCGTATTCCAAATGTGGACGAACTAATGATTTATATAGCTTGTTAATGAGAGATGGACTTTTGAAATCAAAAGATCGCGCAATCAGTCCTACAATCTTATTTGCTTTCTCAGAGGCTGAAATACACTGGTCAGATGATTTGAGATCGTTACTGATAATTACGCCGAGATCCTTTTCACTATCCACTTTTGTTAACGAATTTCCAAAGAACTTGCAATCGTACTTATTGTCATTTTTACCTATATGCATTACCTTGTGTTAAATTTCATTTGCCACTTTTCAGGCCATTACTGTGATTTATCTAAATTTTCTTGAATATCTAATTAATTTAAGTTATCATTTGCCATTCCGCACAGTTTTGTATCATCAGCAAATTTGGAGACAGTAAATTTCTGTCCGTGGTCTATATCATTTATATATACTATGAATAGAAGTGGCCCAAGAACGGAACCCTGAGGAGCTCCACTCGTAACATTTTTCCATCAAGAAGTTTTGGCTATTTAAAACAACTCTGTTTTCGATCATTCAACCAATTTCTAGTCCAACTTAATAGGCTACCAGTTACTCCGTGTGAAGCTAATTTAGTAAGTAGCCTTACGTGGGGGGACGGTATTAAAAGCTTTTGCAAAGTCTAGATATGTTCAATCTATATTGTTTCTTTTGTCATAATTCGAGATGACTGTGTTCTAGAATTCGAGTAAGTCACGCAAGAACGTTTCCGTCTGAATCCGTGCTGGCTATCATTTATCAAACAGTTACTTTCTAAATGATGTTCGATAGCATCTCTGATGATAGTTTCCATCATTTTTCCTACGATTGAAGTCAAGCTTATAGGCCTGTAGTTATTTTGTTTCTTTTTGTCACTTTTTTTTTTTAATATGGGAGTAACGTTAGCTAGCTTCCATTCTCTTGGGACATCTCCGGACATCAGTTTTCATGCTTTCACAGCTAGTGATCAATAGATCGAGTAAGTTTCCATGTCTTGTGGGCTCTTTTACATGTTGAACTAAGTAATTGTCACCAAGAAAATATATCGAGCGACTACATATATGACCATGTTCAAGGGTCATCCAATCAATGTCAGTAAAATCAAAATCACCCATTATCAATAAGTCCCAGTTGCAGAAACTAGACAGTTCTTGGCCTATATATTACACCTACATTCATTTTTTGTCCATTTGTTTGGGTTAATTCTACCCACAAACTATCATATGCATCCTGTTTCACTTTCTCTAAAACACAGGCATGGACATTGCTTTTAACGTACAACAGAACACCCCACCTTTCTTGTGGTTTCTATCCTGATGAAAGTGTTTAAATCCCGCAATATTAAATTCAGCTTCAAACTCTTTACCATTTAACCATGTCTCGGTTATTCCTATCATATCGAGATTTTCGCTTTTGACATACGCCTGTATTTCTTGGAATTTATTCCTAATACTACGAGCATTAAAGTACATGGTTTTAAGAAATTCGTGATTATTTCTTTTTGACACTTTTTGTATTTCAACATGATGCCTTACATTATAATTTTGTTCTTTATTGACATCTTGCTCTATATTGGCATTTGGTCCTTCATTGACATTCAGTGCCTCGTGAACATTTGTCCCATCACGGACATCTGGTCCCTCTCGGTCATCCAATCTCTTACGTACACCTATCACAGATAAAATTATGTCTGGCTCTGGTCTGTAAGGGCACCCCATATAGATCCTAAAGTATCAGCTGCACGCTACTTTGCCACAATAACATGCAGCCAATACCTCAGACGTGTGGTGCATGGTCCTCAATCTTGTTGAGTGTACAAGTTGGGTTACACTTGTTACGAGGCAATTTAGAAACCACTTCTGACATGCTCAGATATACCATACCTTGCCCCTCTCCGTCACCGCGTCCCACACAGACGAACTAGTAATACCAAAGGCTCGAGCTAGGGGCCTTACACGTACGAGTAATACCGGAGGCTCACACGTACTAATAATAGGCTTGGAGCAGGGCCTTACACGTACTAACAAGTAACACTAAATGTTTGGGCCAGATCCTTACCCATACGTGTAATACCAAAAGGCTTAGGCCAGGGCACGAGTAACTAACGCCAAAGACTTGGGCTAGGTCCATACACGTACTAGGCGAGAGATTCTAGTAATGCTGGAAGCCGTCACTGTCTTCCTTGAGTAATGTGTGTGTGTGTGTGTGTGTGTGTGTGTGTGTGTGTGTGTGTGTGTGTGTGCGTGTGTGTGTGTGTAAGTGCTTTTTGTTTTTGTTTTGTTTTATATCCACTACCTCTTCCTTCTCCTCTGTCAGGGAACAACGCCTCAAGTACGACCTTATCTGGAATGAGACGTCAGGAACTGTTTCCTACCTCCAGAACAAGACGTATTACTTCCGCCCGGATCTCTCCTACGGACACCTCGAGTCTGACCCCATCACCACACTCAATGCCATTATGCTCGTAAGTACATCGAGGAGTACCTCCAAGGTCGACCTAACCTGACCTGATCTGGCGTAACCTAGTGACGTCACTCCATCTTTTTTTTTTTTTTTTTACTGTTTTCCCTTTTCTTTGCCTCTCTTCGTTTTATTATTCTTTCTGTCTCTTCCTCTACCTTCCTTCTCTTCCTCTTCTTCTCTCTCTTTTCCCCTCTGCCGTTTTCCATTCCATTCCCCCATGTTCTTTGACATTTGACCTTTACATTTTCCCAAACGCCTACTGAGCATACAAGTCATACTACCATGTTCGGTCTACTCTCTATTTCCTCCTCCTCCTTCTCTTCGTCTTCTTCCTCCTCCTCCTCCTCCTCGTCGTCTTTTTCCTCCTCCTCCTTTTCGTCTTTTTCCTCCTTTTCGTCTTCTTCCTCCTCCTCGTCTTTTTCTTCCGCCGTATCCTCCTCCTTTTCTTCTTCCTCCTCGTCTTTTTCTTCCACCGTCTCCTCCTCCTCCTCGTATTCTTCCTCTTTCTCCTCCTCCTCGTGTTTTTCCTCCTCCTCCTTTTCGTCTTTTTCTTCCTCTGTCTCCTCCTACTCGTCTTCCTCCTCTTTCTCCTCCTCCTCGTTTTCTTCCTCCTTCTCCACCTCCTCGTCTTTTTCCTTCTCCTCCTCTTCTTCGTCTTTTTCCTCATCCTCGTCTTTTCTTCCTCCGTCTCTTCCTCCTCGTCTTCTTCCTCTTTCTCCTCCTCCTTATCTTCTTCCTTCTCCTCCTCGTTTTTTTCATCCTCCGTTTCCTTCTCCTTGTCTTCTTCCTCCTTCTTCTCCTCCTCGTCTTCTTCCTCCTTCTCCTCCTCGTCTTTTTCTTCCTCCGTCTCCTCCTCCTCGTCTTCTTGCTTTTTCTCCTCCTCCTTGTCTTTTTCTTCCTCCGTCTCCTCCTCCTCGTCTTCTTCCTCCTTTTCCTCCTCGTCTTTTTCTTCCTCCATTTCCTTCTCGTCGTCGTCTTTCTCTTTCTCCTCCTCCCTTTTCGTCTTTTTCCTCCTCCTCGTCTTTTTCTTCCTCCGTCTCCTTCTCTTCGTCTTCTTCCTCTTTCTCTTCCTCCTTCTCCTCCTCTTCGTCTCTTCCTCCTTCTCCTCCTCCTCCTCTTCCTCCTTGTCTTCTTCCTCCTCCTCCTCGTCTTCTCCCTCCTCCTCGTCTTCTTCCTCCTCCTCCCTACTTCCCCATCCCGTGTTTGCCTTTCTCCTATTACGAATCGCAAAGACTAAGCAAGATGGCCGACAAGAGAACTTCCGGTCCAGAAAAAGATCGTAAAGAGAGAGAGAGAGAGAGAGAGAGGGGGGAGAGAGAGGGGGGAGAGAGAGAGAGAGAGGGAAGAGAGAGAGAGGGGGGGAGGGGAGGGAGAGGGAGAGAGAGAAACTAAATCAAAATAAATGTTCAACGGTGACACAAATCACAAATTTTATTCTAGCTAACGCTGGACTACTTTTATTTTTTCTAATTATTATGTTTGTTTTTTCTAGAAATATGTACAGGTTGCTTTGCCGTAGCAAAAGGGGCTCATGTATTATACAACAGTTGTTTTATAAATCATTGTATTGCTTCCCTTAACTGAAAATAATTGTTTCTATTTTCCCCATGTGCTTCCCCCCCGTCCCCCTCCCCCCTCCTTTCTCCCCACCCTTCCCCCTTTTCCTCCTGTCCATCTCCCCCTTCCCCTCTCCCCTCCCCTTCTCCTCCCTCTCCCCGACTTTCCTCCTACCCCTTCTCCCCACTTCCCCTCCCCTCTCCCTCCCACTTCTTCCGTCCCCCTCCCCCTCCCCTTCTCCTCCCTCTCCCCGACTTTCCTCCAATCCCTTCCCCTCCCCTCTCCCTCCCACTTCCTCCGTCCCTCTCCCCCTCCCCTTCTCCCCCACTTCTCCCTCCCTCCCTCCCTAAGTCCGTCGCGTCCAAGGTGGAGAACCTCCCGCCGACGCTGCAAGCGCTGGCCGAACTCTTCTTCCTGCGCTTCCAGGAGTCTCTCTTCGTCACGAAGTCGGCGGGCGAACTCCTTTTCCACGGCTACGAGGAACCTCTCGTCGCGGAGAGCGCGAAGTATACGGGCGACCCCGACCAGCACGGGGGCAAATTCGGGTTCTTCTATCCCGTAAGTGGTGACTCCCCACCCGTCCCCCCACCCCCAAACCCCCCTTAAAATCCCCCCTAAAACCTAAACCATAACCCACCCAAAAAAAAACCGATCCCAAGACCACCCCCATCTCCAACCCCTGAAACTAAGCTCCCCTAACCCCCAAGCCCCCCTAACCCCCAAACCTAACCCCCCAAAATCCCCCCAAAACTAAACCCAAGTCCCATAACCCCCCCCCACCAAAGACAGACAGGCCATAATATCAAACCTCCCAGCCTGTCTTGTCTGTCTACCTTCACGTACGCACGAACGCACGCATGTCCTCCTCCCCCTCCCCTCTTCACTCAGCTTCAAACTAATCCCTGCTTTCTTTCTCTCTGACTTCTTTGCATATGCTGCATGAATGCATGCATGCATGCTATGCTGCCTGACACACCACCTGATGCATGCTGACACTCCTCGTCTCTCCCCGCACCTCCTTGCTAACACCGGGTATCTTCTTCGCTGACGGTGTTGGTCCGATGATGTCGTCACGACCGCCGTTGATGACGTCACCAACATGACGTCATCAATCTACGATGTCACCACGTCTTCAACAACACAATATAAATTGTGAAATACAAACACAAACACCCATCACTCTTCACAAAATGAAAATAATAAAAAATGAAAAACAACATAAAATAAAAATATTTATATATATACTCAAACACACACACACACACACACACACACACACACACACACACACACACGCGCGCGCGCGCGCACACACACACACGCACACACACACACACACGCACACACACACACACACAGACAGCAGCCAAGTTCTTGAACGACGTGACCTTGGCTAGACTCTTCATCTGGCCCGAGATCGAGAGAACGATGGACATCTTCGAGACCCGCACGGCCGGAGAGCTCGTGTACAAGGGCTACGACCTCCCGACAGACTTCAACTTCGACTTCTCCTCCCTCGGCCTCAACTTCACCTCGGGCCTCTCCGGAGACCTATACGAGATCCTCGACAATCTCGGGCTCGACCCTCCGGCCGAGCTCCAGGAGAACAAGTTCGGGTTCTTCTATGGGGTCAGTAGTCCTCCTCGAGGGAGAGGTCGCCCTCGAAAGGTCGTCCTAAAAAAAAAAAAAAAGAAAAAAAAAAAAAAAAATTGTAGGTCGCTAGAACAAATAATAAACTAATAGATAAATTGAACGTATCTATAATACAACAGTTATATAGTTCGGGGGGGTTAAAGATATGATAGATCCATATAAGCAATAATAAAAATGAATACAAATACATCTATAAAGGGCTGAAGAACTCCATTATACGATGGTAGACATGTTCTTTGATTTAACTACTTCCTCTAACCTTCATTAACTAACACGTTCCCTAAGCGCTTGCACTAACCCAAAGCACCCTTTAGCACCCTACCACGGACATTCGCAACTGACCCATTATGTTCCCAGTGTTGGAAATGAGTAGAAAATATTTTATTTTATTTATATCTGTTTATATGTCCTTTTATTTATTCAAATGTATTTTCAATTGTCTATTTTATGCATATTTTCATTTGTTTCTATCACCCGTCTGTTTTCAATCTACCTTATCTATATTTTTCAATTTTATGTTTTTATTTAATTTATTTTTATGTTCAACTGTTGTTCTAACGTAATTACCAAAAAAAATCCTTCATCGAATATATCAGACTATCCAGATACATTCTCCATAGCTATATCACACATTTCTATATGCAATAGCTTCCTTATAATGGATCAGAAATATTATATTGTATTGTAAATATTGTATTGTATTGTATTGCAAAACAGTAACTAAAGATGCATTTGTGTTGTATTCGAACACCATGGGTCAAGTTCATTGTCCAGTAGAGTGCGTTAGAAATCTGTCACTTTAGTTTAGCCATTGTTTTCTACATATTCTCATTTTGGTGAAGAAATAAAATAATATGTGTTTTAAAATATTCATCAGACCAATATACTGTGTGTGTGTGTATATATATATATATATAGCGTTCATTTATAAGTACTACAGTGATACCAAGCATCTACCCTCACATCGTAATTTTGCGATACGTACAAGCTTACGAGGTCCACAACGCCTCACACATCTTAAATCTACGACCCCCTGCCGCCGTCACTGTGGTACTTATGAGTGACAGCAGCTCTCCCTTCATTATTAAAAAAACATTCCTCTCTTTATCTTCCATTTGGTGTAGAGAAATAACACAAATGATAAGAGATACGAAGTGAAGACTGGGGCTCACGGAATGGACACCTACCAGGAAATAGTGGCATGGGATGATGAAAACAAATTGGAATTCTGGTCATCTAAGTATTGCAATATGATCAATGGGACGGATGGTTCTCAGTACCCGCCCAAAATCACCAAGAGCAAAGTCATCATGATCTACACTTCGGAGCTGTGCAGGTCGGTTCGACTTTCAAATTAAACGAATAAACGAATAAATAGATCAATAGATAAATAAAGTTTTTAAATTAATTTTGACAAATACATGAGCGACATATGTCAACAAATCATCTAAATGGATACAAATAAATAACTAAATAAATTAATATTTTGACGTAATACATACATCAAAACAGTTTGATTAAAAAATCGATTAAGTGAAAGTTTTGAAATTCACTTGCACAAACACATAAGCGACATGACGTCACATGTCAATAGATTGATTATCTATCAAATAAATACAAACAAATAAATAGATAAGGACAAACACCCCAGTATCCCACTATCAATAACAACAACCTCTACCCAACCCCACTCCCCACAACCATCACTTCCAACTACAACTTTCTGTCGACTGTTGCAGATCGCTGTACCTGCTCTACGAAAAGGAGGTGGAGGTTGAGGGAGTGCGTGCCTACCGGTTCGTCCCGCCGCGCTCGATGCTCGAGGACCCAATGATCAACCACGACAACCTCTGCTACTGTTACCCGGATGAGGACCATTGTCTGGGCGCTGGCATGCTCAGCATGGAGCCTTGCACTATGGGTGCGTTCCCTAATCCGCAGGATTTTTTTTTTTTTTTTTTTTTTTTTTTGGGTGGGGGCAAAATTAGATACAATACTCGTACATATATGGTTACTTGTATAGTTATATAAAATATACATTTCATGAGATATTTTGACTTTAATCATGTACACACCGAATCAGGGCAGGGCGCCCAAGGAAAAATATTCTTTAACCTCTGAAATGATGATTGACTAACAAGTTATAGTATCAGTATGTACTTGCAGACTGAAATAAATAATACATTGATATTCTCTAACTTAAAATTTAACGAAATTATATGTGACGACCGGCAAAGTTTCAAACACCCCCGTACTTCACCCCCCAAAAAATCCATATTGTAAAATCGTCTGGCGGCAGCTACGATGAAAGACAAAACGTAAAATGAAGAAAAATGGCTGTACGTTCTATTCATGAAACGCCGAGTCAATTGAATTATAACAGAATTTATCAATTTTCCCTGGTTATCTACTTTTCCTTTAATTAAACCACTACAGATAATTATATACCTTTATACTTCATACTTCCATTCTCTTTCATTTGTTCACAAGGCAAACATAATTTTATTACTAGTTTCAACAAATAATACTAAAGACAACAACAAAAATTATAATAATGATAATTTTTTCAAGGTTACTGGTAACGTAATATATACCCACTCTAGATGACTCGAAAATGAGTTTACATGTATTTATTTCATTATCTCTCCCAAACTAAAAAAAAAAAAAACGACAGCGAATACAAAAAACAAGTATAATAGCTGAAAAGAGACCCTACGAGTGTAGTCTCTCCCCTGTATATTTGTAACAATTAGGTAGAAGCAACTACGTAAATGTGTCTGTGTGTGTGTGTATGTATATATATATATATATATATATATATATATATATATATATATATATATATATAAAAGTCGGAATACTAAACGTTTTCGTCCATTGCGACATCTCAGAGTCGCAATGGCCATCCTCAGATGTCGCAATAGACGTATTCTGACTTTATTATCTCTGTGGTTTCTGCAATATTTTTTCGTCACGCGTTATTGTGATTATTTTTTGCAATATATATATATATATACATATGTATATATATATGTATATATATATATATATATATATATATATATATATATTGCAGTACTTCACAAGGCACACGTGAAAATAATATGCAGAAAAAAATACTGGGAAATAAGAAGCTTAGTCCGAACGTTTTCGGCTGTTTAAGACATTATCAAGGAATACACAGTTACCGAGACATAGGTGGATACATATATATATATATATATATATATATATATATATGTATATAATATATATATATATATATATATATATATATATATATATATATATATATATATATACATAAAGTAGTAGACAAGCTAGGAACATGGGAAGGACACACAAGATGCTTCATAATCAGGTTGAGACGTCCTTAAAGTAAACATACCTCTCAACCTGATTATGAAGCATCTTGTGTGTCCTTCCTATGTTCCTAGCTTGTCAACTACTTTATGTATATATATATATATATATATATATATATATATATATATATACATATATATGTGTATATATATATGTATATGTATATATATATATATATATATGTACATATATATATATATATATATATATATATATATATATATATATGCAAAGTAGACCACTTGGAAAAAGAAACTAACGAAGCAGAGCGCTTTCGTATATTACATCTTCAGTGCAACAAGTACATAGTGATAGGAATACATAGACATTATATACATGATACAAAGGAACCAGGACAGTTTTGAATAAGCATACCGACCAATTACCCCCTATGCTTATTCAAAACTTATGCTTATTCAAAACTGTCCTGGTTCCTTTGTATCATGTATATAATGTCTATGTATTCCTATCACTATGTACTTGTTGCACTGAAGATGTAATATACGAAAGCGCTCTGCTTCGTTAGTTTCTTTTTCCAAGTGGTCTACTTTGCATAAGTGAACACACGTACCCGTGTTCTTATTAGCATATATATATATATATATCCACCTATGTCTCCTTGTATTCCTTGATAATGTCATAAATAGACGAAAACGTTCGGACTAATCTTCTTATTTCCCAGTGTTTTTTTTCTGCACATATATATATATATATATATATATATATATATATATATATATATACATATATACATTTTTATATATATATATATATATAAAAAAATATATATATATATATATATCAGGATAGGAATAATTTGCTAAGTTTGTTTTATTTGGCAGGCGCTCCCATTATCATGTCAACGCCCCATTTCTACCAAGGTGACGACGATGAACGAGACAAACTCATCGGACTTCACCCGTCCAAGGCGGAACACGAGACTATTCTTGATGTTGAACCGGTATATATACTTTTTTCTGTTCATTCTCTTTTTCCTTTCCTCTTCTCCTCTTCAACCTCCCCCTTTTTCTCCTTCTTGATTTCCTTCTTTTTTTCTCTCTCTCCTCTGTTTTTCCTTTTCAATAAGTTATTTTGTATATATGTATATGAATTTTTGTTTTCTTTTGTTGAATAAGCTCTTGAACTGAAACTGAAACTGTTTTTCATATGTTGATTGTTGCAACCTTCTGTGCCCTGAATTAAAACCCCCCTCTAACTGTGGCCTAGAATCAGATCTTCAGTGCTACCCATCTTCACTCCAATGCACTTGCACTGATTACGTTAATAACCAAAATGATCTTTATCATGTTTTATAATATGATAATGTTAATTTTGGTTTTGTTTTGAGGTAATAGGACAGTTTTGTTGGAAGTTAATGCACCCCCCAAAAAAAATGTGTATATATAATAATTATAATAATTTACCTTATTACTTTAATCCCAAAATTTAATTGAGTCCTTTAGGAACCACTGCCCACCTTTGCTGAGAATTTCATAACAGATCTTGTCATTTTCCTCCAATGTTCACAAAGAAACAAACTCGATCAAAAGTAATACCTCACTCCCCAAACTCTGTACACTCAAGGTGAAAGATAGTATGTGTAATGTGGAAAATATGATTCGTAGTATTACGGTAGAGTTGTAACATGATAGCTTGCTTAGCCAACAGACCATGGCATATGAGGAAATTTAGAGAAACTGGATTTCCCCATTCAAATCGTCCCTCATAAAATGATAGGAGGGTAAGAGACAACATGATTGCTGAGAGATCACTAAAAGGAGTAGACAAAATCAACATATTTCTCTAAATTTGGGACAAGAACAAAAAGATATCACAGAAAAAAATGGTAGGAGAAAAGGTGCTTGAAGGACATATGGAAGCAGTTTCCAATCAGATGCATCAATTTTTGGCATAGCCTAGATCAAGATATAGTCAAATAAAATACACAAAATTAAAACCAAATTTGATCAATGGAGGCAGAGCTGGGACCCCATGAACACAGCTCTTAATGTACATTATAAGGAATTACATATAATGGCTACCTTCTTTATAGAAGGGAAGAAGCCCTTGGTATATGAGTATAGATAGATTGACATGTAAGGTAAATACAGTAATGAGGAAACATTTTACAAATCCTTATTGTATAAAGCCTACTAGAAGACTGCCTGTAACTACCTGTCACTAACAAAGGAATACTGACAACATAAGGTCCCTGATCATCCAAAATCATACTTCAGCACTGATTAGTAAACAGTGATTGAGGGCAATATTTATGCTTTGAAACAGGGGAAGTGGGGGGAATTTTTATGCTCTTTATGTTTTTTTATTTTTTTTTTTTAAGTATGGAAACTAATCTTAATCCAACCCTTTTTATTGCAGACTTCCGGTGTAACTATGCGAGCTGCGAAAAAGATTCAAATTAACCTGCAGCTCCGGCCTTATGGGAAGCTGCCTTCCTTTAAAAATGTGCCTGAGGTTGTCTTTCCTGTCTTGTGGATCAATGAGGTTAGCTCCATCCACCATTTTATATGCTTATCAAAGTGTTACAAAATCTTCTCTTTTTTGTGACAGGAATAATAGTATACCACATAAATGTTTACTCATGAAGGGACAAGAAGTTAGGGTCACCATGTAAATGAATCTGTGGGGGTAAACCAGCTTTGGCTGTCAGACCCTGCTATGGAGGTTGTCTTGCTCTATTGCCTTTGACCCAGTCAATGGGCAGTAGGCAGAAATAACCCTTCATCTACAAGGACCTAAGAGAGTTTAAAAGGGAAATAAATGTATGTTGGAAGGGTGGAAGCTTCTGACCCCTTATAAGAGGTCAGAACCCTTTTGGTATATAGACAGATATAACCATGCAGTAAAAATGAATATTATCATGTATTTTAGATTGTAGTATTGAGGCCTTTACTGAATTACAGAGTGCTGTCATTGATCCTGTGAGTGCAGCAGCATTTAGCAAGGGTGTAGTACTACCCTTTACAATTGTCGATGCCATTTGTGGCGTACTTATTGTTATTGGTGTGGGCTTCCTCATCGGTGGTATCGTAATTTTCCGGAAATACAAGGTAAGAATGGACAAGTTTGTGTGGACATAGCATCATCATTTTCATGTCAACAACAAAATATGAGAAGTTATTGTTAGGCAAACTTAGTATATTCCAATGAATGTATATAAATACTTCCCCAAAAAACTACCACACAATTGTCCTCACAAACTACCTCTGTAAACTCTTAGAAAGCATAGTTTCATTCCAAATTTCCTAGAAACTGGAACATCATTTTTTTTACATCATCCCTCCACACATTCCACCCAGGTTGTAGCATCAGACATCCTGGTGGAGAAAAAAAAATACTATAGTCAATTTTATATAATATATATATATATATATATATATATATATATATGTATATATATATGTATATATATATATATATATATGTATATATATATATATATATATATATATATATATATATATATATATATGTATAAATATGTCATGCAAAATGTCAAAAACAAGGAGGTACATTGATGGTGGATTGGCTAGTGAGGTTATTTAATGTTTGTTTAAGAGAGGGTAAAGTGCCAGAGGACTGGAGGAGGCCTATAGTTCCACTTTACAAAGGAAAGGGGGACAAGTGTGAGTGTAGTAGTTGGGAAGGCTTATGGGAGGGTCTTGACTGAGAGGATTAGGAGAGGAACAAACAGAGTAATTGGTGAGGAACAGTGTGGGTTTAGGACAGGTAGGGGTTGCGTAGATCAGATTTTTGTGGTAAGGCAGATATGTGAGAAAGCTATTGGTAAAGATGTTTTTTGGGCTTTTATGGATTTGGAAAAGGCTTATGACAGGGTAGACAGGAAGGAACTGTGGGAGGTATTGCAAATATATGGGATAGGAGGAAAGCTTTTAGGAGCTGTCAAGAGTTTTTACAAGAGTAGTAGAGCATGTTAATGACACGCAAGGCCCTCTGTGAGGGGCACCATCCTAGCCTCCCAATAGGGGGGGGAGTGTGTGATGTTAAACCATATCATCATCATCATCAGTATAGTGTGTGTCAGGATTAGAAATGGAGAGATTGAATGGTTTGAGGTAAAGGTGGGACTTTGTCAGGGATGTGTATATGTCACCCTGGCTGTTCAATTCATACATGGATGGGGTGGTGCAAGAGGTAAATGCGAGGGTAGTGGGTAGGGGATTGGAGATGGTTAACGAAAATGGAGAAAAGTGGGAAATAAGCCAGCTGTTGTTTGCAGACAACACTGCACTTGTGGCAGGATCAGAGGGGGGATTGAGGAAGTTAGTGACAGAGTTTGAGAAGGTGTGTGAAAGAAGGAAGCTGAAGATAAATGTGGGTAAAAGTAAGGTGATGAGATGTACAAGGGGAGAGAGTGACAGCAAGCTGGAAGTGAGCATTAAGGGTGAGAGACTGGAGGAAGTGGATAGTTTTAGATACTTGGGTGTGAATGTGGCAGGAAAGGGAGGAGTGGTGATGGAGGTAGAATGTAGATTGAGAGAAGCGAGTAACTCCCTTGGTGCGTTAAAAAGTGTAATGAGAAAAAGACATTTGGGAATAGATGCTAAAAGGAAATTGAATGAAGAAGTGATTGTGCCGACAGCACTGTACGGGGTAGAAACATGGAACATAAGAGAGGAGGAGTTTGAATGTGTTTGAGATGTGGTGTCTGAGATGTATGATAGGGGTTACTAGGCTGGATAGAGTGAGAAATGAGGAGGTGAGGTGGAGAACGGGGGTGGAAAGGGAGTTGGGAGATAGGGTTGATGAAACAGAATTATGATGGTTTGGACACATGGAAAGAATGAGTGAAGAGAGACTAGTAAAATGGGTGTGGAAGGCAAAGGTGGAAGGAGTGAACAGGAGGGGTCAACCTAGGATGAGATGGATGGATGGAGGAAAAGGGTCATTGAGAAAGAGGGGAATGTCTGTTGAGGAAGGATGGGAGAGGACAGAAGACAGGGGTGAATGGAGAAAGGTTGTATATGGATGATACTGTGATGCATGAGGTGGAATGGGTTGGGGATGGGGAGTGAAGGAGTATGTTTGAGAAATAAATTGACGCAGCCCAAAGGGATTTCTCCCCATCTTCTCCTTTTCTGCATGTGGGGACGGAGAGTGGGGGTCGTTGAACTAATGAAGTGTCCTTGCTGTGGATGTGCTGTGTCTTGTGACACTGCTTCTGACCCAGGGCAGTGGGCAAGATGCAGGGATGACCTGTCATCCAGGAGGTGCCAAGATAAGAGGGAGGGAAGAGGGTGGAGGGGAGTGGAATGTGATGGGGATGGAATGGGTGAGAGTGGTATTTATGCCTATGTTTTTTGGCTACCTCCCTTATAATGGGGAAAAAAATCCTTTGGTATATGTATGTACAGTAAGTCCTCGTTATACGGTACATATTCGTTCCTGAAAAACTTACCACAAATTTAAATTACCATATACCGAACCCATTATAACATGTAATAATAGGATATGGCAGACATACCTTCTCCCTGCTCTTTCCTATTCAAAATATCTAGCAGATACCATATCTGTGAATTTTTCTTACCGTAAATAGAATCGAGGGTAGTAATTACCAAATACCGTAACTGTGAATTTACTGGATAAAGAATTACCTTATAAGGAGGACTCACTGTACTTAGAAAAAGCATATAACAACTTGGATAAACCCCTTCCAGTCACAACACTGACCCAGGCCCCCTGGTTACTCCCTCTTGCATACCCTTATTCCATGTTAGTCATGCTACTGAAAAACCAAATCCCAGATGACATTATCTAACAAGAATCTCTCCTCCACTCATCCTCTCGTTCCTCTCACAACAAAATCTACACGGATTGCTCCTGCTCTGACTGCAGAGTAGGTTATGTAGCAGCATCTTCCATAGACATAGAATTCAGGTCCCTCCACTTTTCTGCTTTGAATTAAAAGGCCATTCTGTACCAAATTACCACAAATAACCAAGCCAACATCTGTAAAGGCCTTGTTTCCTGGTTTGCTTATCAGCCTTCACAATATTCTCTCCACTTTGACATCAAAAATAAAGGAAAAACATGTTGGTCTTATTTTCTCAAGTTGACATCAAAAGTAAAGGAAAAACGTGTTGGTCTTATTTTCTCAAGTACTCATTATAGTTTCAGAGCAGTCATACCACATGCTGATGTATCCCTCTATAAACCAAGAGCTTTTTCCCCCTTATAGGGTAGGTTGCCAAGTCAAAGGCACATACCTACTCCCACCCACTCCACTCCCCTCCACCACCCTTCTCTCCCCCTCATCTTAGCTCTTCAGGGGTTGAAAGAGAGCTATCAGATGTGGTAGATCAAAGATTGCTGAGATGGTTTGGGCAGATGGAAAGAATGGATAAGGAAAGATGAGCAAAATGGTGTGGAAAGCAGAAATGGATAAAGTGAGCTTGAGAGGAAGACCAAAAATGTGGTGGATTGATGCGGTGAAGGGGGCTTTTAATGCAGAGGGAATTTCTGTTGAGTAGATAAGAGAGAGTGCAAAAGAAATGATGATGCCAATGTATGTGTCATGAGTTGCGAATGGGGTATACAAGGATGCCAGTGACAGCTTCCTAATTATATCTATTTTGTAGATGTACCTGAATGACCCCCCGTCTTCTGTGAACAAGGTTGATCACGTTTTCTGTGATGTTATATCTATTCAGAGGGAAAGAGAATGAGTATAACAGCAGTAGCTTTATATTTTGTAATGCGTGTATTGTGATGCATCATTGTACATCGGGCAACCTGATGTGTGCACAAATATTTGACTTGTATTGAAGAGGTTAAAAATGGATGGAAGGATGACAACTTTATGATTGTTTTCACCTACTCCACAAATTATTTTGAATGGATAAGGAGCAGGGTTTCCACATGACAAAGTAGTAGAGGTAAATCAGCCTCTGCTGGTGTTCACTACACAGTACAGTGAGTCCTCCTTATACAGTAATTCTTTATCCGGTAAATTCACAGTTACAGTATTTGGTAATTACTACCCTCGATTCTATTTACGGTAAGAAAAATTCACAGATACGGTATCCACTCGTGTTTTGGAGGTAAAATTAGATATTTTGAAGAGGAAAGAGGAGGGAGAAGGTACATCTGCCATAAGTTGAAACTTGGGTTCGGTATACGTTAATTTCAATTTCCGGTAAGGTTTTCAGGAACGCATATGTACCATATAACGAGGACTCACTGTACTGACCTCCGAAATTGTAACAATCATTTCTGCAGGGGTTTCTTTCGCAGTAGCCACCGAATATCTACCGAAGTTCAAGTGGTACTGAAGGTCAACCACCTGCCCAGGTATGATGAATGACAAGCTACATAAAAGCGCAAGGAGCACTTGGACATCAAAGCACCGTGTAATGCTTTAGTTTACAGTGAAAGATATAACTCAAATTTTCCTGGTACCCCACTCTTCCTCATTTTTACTCTCTTCAGATCCTCCTGATGACTCCATCTCTCTGACACACTATTGTCCTCAATGGCTTTTAATGAGAAATCTTGTTATCATCCAAAGTTAAACTGGTACGAACATCTACCAAAATAGAACACCCATGTCAGTTCCATCCTTACAGTTGATAACCTTATATCTAAAAATCAATCATTCTGTTGACTCAGGTCTCTCAGAAGATCCACATCTCCCAGGTAACCAGCAGTATCCACCTGACTGTCCCCATAAGTCACTTGAGGAAGAGATATTGTGTTGTTGTATGGGAAAGGCTAGAACAGAGCCAGGTAGGTTGAGGTGTTCTAGAGAGAGAGTTACTGCAAAGTTCACATTAACAATATCTAGACAACACATTATATGCTCCCTGATTGACTCATAGTCCCTCTCTGAGGCTGTTGCTGGTTACTTGATGGCTGCAAGTCTTCTACAAGAGAGACTTGGGGCAATGGATTGATTGAAAATCAGATCAACAATGCACTTTGATTCAGGCTTACTTACCTCTTGGACTCTGGAGTGACAGGGGTGCCAATATGTTTCCTTAAAACCAGAAATGGACAAATGTGTAATCATACGAGAAAACTAGGAATAAACCCTTATCTTTCACTGTCAGAAGTGTATAAGTCTTGCATCTTATTAGTCACGGGTTTAAGTCCTGCACTTCTCTTCACTTCCTAGTAGTGACTGTTACCTGCCCCTAACAGTCCAAGCACACAGGACAAAGGAGAAGATTTCAGCTGCAACTAAGCACCTACTGACATGTGCTCCTCACCACTATATTTTCACTGTAAATAGCTCTGCACATTTGCTGTACCTGATCATGGTCACCACTTACAGGGCACACTTATTAATCATTATTATTATTATAATAAATTATTAGTATTGATTATTATTATTATTATACCCCATCTGGGGTATTGGCTGCATGTTATTGTGGCAAAGTAGCATGCAGTTGATACTTTAGGGTCTATATGGGGTGCCCCTACAGACCAGAGCCACACATCATTTTGTCTGATAGAGGAAGACTCTGTTCATAGAGAAATGATGACACTTTCATTATACTGTGACTGTCCCTCCATTATGCTGTTCCCCAACCCCATGTTACTGTCCTGTTCCATTTCACTGAATATTCATTTCCTTTTTTGCCTACCCTGTGGTTGGGGAAAAGAATGCTGCCACCAAGTATTCCCACTTGAGTCATACGAGGCAACAAAAAATGGGATGGGGGATAGGACTAGGAATCCTGCTGCCTGTAGCCCCACTGGGGACATTCCTAAAAAAAAAAAGTAGAGGCATAAGAGGGACTAGGAGTTTTCCATTCAGTACCCTAAGGTTTGGGTCTTTTAATGTGCATGGATGTGGTACAAATGAGAGTAAAAGGGAAGAGATAGGCAGTATGTTTGTGAGAAGAAAAATGGATGTGTTGGCATTGAGTGAAACTAAGTTGAAAGGGAGGGGCGAGTGTGAGTTTGGGAGTATAGTTGGGAGGTTCTCAGGAGTGAAGAGAGGACGAGGGAGAGAAGGGGTGGCTATACTAGTAAGTGAAGAGATAGGTAAACACATAGTGGAGTGGAAGGAGGTTTCTTCAAGGTTAATGTGGATGAAGGTGAAGCTGGGAAGGGAGATGTAGGTTTTTGTAAAAGCGTATGGGCCTGGTAGTGAGAAAAGCATAAAGGAAAGTTAGGCTTCTTGAATGGATTTAAATGAGTGCATAGAGGGATTAGGGAGAAATGTCAATGTAGTTGTATTGGGAGACCTTAATGCTAGGGTAGTGACTGGGAAATATGGAGTTCCAGGAAACAAATCGTAGTGAAGAGTTGATGGTGGAGATGTGTCTCGAAAGGGAGTTGATGATAGCAAATACAGTGTTTAGGAAGAGGGTGGTGGATGGAAGGATAGCAGATAGAGCATTAACAGACTATATAATGGTAACCAGGAGTATAGTAGGAAGAGTTAAGGATGTACATGTTCTAAGGGGAGAGAGTGGGGGAATATCAGATCATTTTCTGGTGGAAGGTAAGTTGAGAGTGGAGAATAGGTGGAGAAAGAGGAGAAGGGCAGAAGGTGGGGAGGTACTTAGAGTGAACTGCTTAAATGAGAAAGAAAAGGAGAGAGTAAGAAAAAGCTGAGAGAGGAGTGAAAGATATAGTAGAACTAGGAGTGGAGGAGGAATGGGGATGGTTCAAGGAGGGAGTCTTAAGGTGTACAAAGATGGTGTGTGGAACAAGGAGGATGTGAGGAAATGGAAGGATAGTGAGTGGTAGGATGAGGAAGCAAAGAAAGGTGTAGAAGAGAAGAAGCAGGCTTTCATAGATTGGTTACACATTAGGATGAGGGAATCACATGAGAGATGCAAAGTAAAGAGAAGAGAAGTAAAGCATAAGATAAAGGAGGCAAAGAGGAGAGCAGATGTGAAATGGGGTAAGAGTATGACAGAAAATTTTGAAAGTAGTAAAAAAAAATTTGGAAAGAAATTAAGAGAGGAAGAGGAGGCAAATAAATTAGAGAAGAAAAGGTAAAAGGTGCAGATGAAGAGATGATAATGGAAGAGAAGGCAGTGAGAGGAAGGTGGGTAGAATATTTTAGGGAGTTGCTAAATGTGAAGGAAGATAGGGAGGGAAAGGTAGTTGCAGTGGGAAGCGCTAAGAAAATGATTATGATAAGTGAGGAAAATGGAGGAGAAATAAGGAAAGATGAAGTGAAGGCAGTGGTTCAGATGATGAGAGCAGATAAGGCACCTGGGTTGGATGGATGCCATGCAGAATGTCTGAAAAAAAGGAGGTACAGTTATGGTGGACTGGCTGGTGAGGTTATTTAATGTTTGTTTATGAGAGGTTAGAGTGCCAGAGGACTGAAAGAGTGCCTGCATAGTTCCACTATGCAAGGGAAAGGGGGACAAGTGTGAGTGTAGTAGTTTCTGCCCCGTACAGCACTGTACAGGGCAGAAACATGGAACATAAGAGAGGAAGAGAGGAGTTTGAATGTGTTTGAGATGAAATGCCTGAGAAGTTTGATAAGGGTTACTAGGCTAGATAGAGTGAGAAATGAGGAGGTGAGGAGGAGAACGGGGGTGGAAGGGGAGTTGGGAGATAGGGTGAATGAAAGAGTATTGGGATGGTTTGGACACATGGAAAGAATGAGTGAAGAAAGATTAGTAAAAGAGGTGTGGAAGGAGTGAACATGAGAGGGCAACCTAGAATGAGATGGATGGATGGGGTAAAAGGGGCATTGGGAAAGAGGGAAATGTCTGTTGAGGAAGGATGGGAGAGGACAGAAGATAGGGGTGAATGGAGAAGGATTGTGTATGGATGATACTGTGATGCATGAGGGGGAGTGGGTGGGGGATAAGGGGTGAGGGAGTATGAGTGAAAAATAATTTGACAGAGCCCGAAGGGATTTCTCCCTGTCTTCTCCTTTTCTGCATCAGGATTTGCTGTATCTTGTGACACTGCCTCTGACCTGGGCAGTGGACAAGATGCAGGGATGACCTGTCATCCAGGAGGTGCCAAGATAAGAGGGAGGGAAGAGGGTGGAGGGGAGTGGAGTATGTAGGGGATAGAATGGATGGGAGTGGTTTCTATGCCTTTGTCTTCTGGCTACCTCCCTTATAAGGGGGAAAAATCCTTTGGTATATGTATTATTATTATTATTATACTGAGAAAATAGCTGCAGAATTATATGTAATAATTATTTTAGGGACTCTAGTGGTACCTCTATGGAACAGAGTTTGCTGTATCATTCTATATTTGGTGACAAATCTCCATTCATATAGGAAAACAGAGCAATTTTTTAACTTTCACTATACCTCATTTCTGGTATTCTTGAATATGTCCTGTACCACACCTAGTACACCAGCATACGCTCAGTGATGAATTATGCGAGTCCTGCATGGGCTCCTAATCTCAGTGAGACACACCACAACACCCTTCAAATCATACAAAACAAAGCCCTAAAAACAATTACAGGCTGCACAAATACATCACCTACAGACCATTTACACCATGAAACAAAAGTCCTCAAAGTCAAGGACCACCTCGACATGAGAGGCACACAAACACTTGCTGCAGCCACCACAAACACATCACACCCGCTACACTACATAGCAGAACACCCACACACACCAAGAAACATTAAAACTACACCCATAGACCTTTATTACACACAGATACTCTCTTCTCTTCCTCCACAACCACCAAATACCAGCCTCCGGAAACATATTCATAATCATATCACTCACCGCTCCATTAACACACTGAAAGACAACACACTGCTGCATGCCAGACCCCCTGATATCCACCCCTCTGAATCCTCTCTCCCACGTAAGGACAGAGTCCACTTGGCCAGACTGCGATGCGGTCACCACCCAGCACTTCTAAGCTACCAGAAGAGGCTGGACGACCGTGTTGTGAACAGCTGCCCAGGATGTAACACTTCACCCCATACCATACAACACATAATGGAAGACTGCATTATACACAATCATGCACGCAAACAACACAACATACACTCTATAAAGGATTTGTGGGAAAACCCAGTTTCGGCTGTGGCCTTCCTTGGGGAGACGGGACTGCTCGGACAGACAGTCTAGGGAACGACAACAACAACAACAACAACACCCTTATGTACTGGTGGACGAACCGGCAGTTTTTCCGCTGAAGTGCAGTTTTCATGAAAGTAGCAGCTGCCGACAAGACTGACGAGTTAAACACCATATGAGGACGGAGCCTTTATTTGTACGACATTTCGCTTACTTGAAAAAGCTGTAATAAGCGAAATGTCATACAAATAAAGGCTCCATCCTCATGTGGTGTTTAACTCATCAGTCAAGTGCAGTTTTCACATGATTTAAGTACAAAGGAGTGAAAGATACACGTGTGATGGGAGCGAGAGTCTAAAGTGTGGAGAGATGTTCCTCTTCCATACTTTGCCACCTCGCTTTGCATGTAACAACATAAACTTCAAAAAATGGTAATAATACTTCTGCTAGCCTGCAGGTGTACAAGCAAACTCACTTGAGTAAGATGTTCTTTTCTATTTCAGAATTCACACCAAAAGGTATAGAGGAGCTCTCCCATGCAACCCTGCCTTCAAGGTCACACCATTGTAAATGGCAAGTCATGATAAAGGTCACCATCGTGTTAGCGGGAACTAACACAACCCTATGGCCATTTGTGACTTAATATGTATATTCCACAAGGCCTGTACTTATAACTTTAAACTGTGTGAAAATGCTTTGTAAGTAATATTTTTCTGCATCAAATGAAATCTGTACTGGTATACTCTGTTGAATTAAAAACAAACAAATGTCCTCACAAGAATGCTGTGAATGTGATAGAGGAAGACATGAGTGTTATTCCAACCATACTTGTATCATCCTTTTTGTGTCAACTCATTGATAATCTAGGTTTCATTCCATGTGGTTTTAAATATAATGGCACCAAAAGTTACTTTATTTTGAAGTAAGACATTCCACAGTGGTTGATGGTATCCAATAAAAACTTCTGAAATCCACAACCATGCAAATCTTGTATATAGTTATGAGAAACTTGATCATGAACCTCTTAATAATAAACTACAATGCGTTTCTGAGTGTGAGTGAGGAGCTTTGATTATTTTGGATTCTAGAAATGCTGAGAAATTTCCAAGTACCAGTGATTCTACAAGGACTTCCTGCGTCAAAAAACCTTTAAATAATATTTTAGATTATTGTAAATATAATAGGAGCTTCTGGAAACTTTGTACTCTATGAAAAAGTTGTACCATTTTCTTTTATATTCTATCATCGATTACACTTACAAGAACCCTACAAAGGGAGTGACAGCCCATGGTGGAATGAAACAGAGAGGACTGCAAACATATATGAGAGTGTCAACATAAAACAACATTCCTCATGCTGTATCATCTGGAGACTCCATGGCTGTGGCTCCCTGGTGTCAGCTCACAATGAACATAATTCATACAGCATGTGTTTTGGGGGGTGACAGCATCCCTCGATGAGCCATTGAGGTACCAATATAGAAGCTAATTCTAATTTTCATCATCAACAGACAGTTTCAAAAAAGAAACTTTCTGGTACCATTGTACACTGTGCTGCCCTTGTTGTAAACATTTTATAATACAGCCTCTTGTAATATACACTCTAGCTCTGTGTTAATCTGACTTGGTGTTCATTGTCACCACCAGGCTAGGTATACAGATGCCTATATATGAAATCATAGGCAGCTTTCACCTCATATTCATTTCTATTCATTTCTATTCATTTCCCTTTTACCTCAAAAGTAGTTTATATTTTAGCACGAATGTGCAGCAGGTATATGAAGTTTGAATAAGTGATATTCTGAATGTGAATGTATGTAAACAGTTCTTTAGATACAGAGGAAGGAAATGATGTACTTAGGCCACATTAAGGTTATTTTAGCTGAAACCAGATAACTTCAAAATAGAAAGAAAACACACCAGGGAAAGCAAAAGGTATACAACATAGACTTGAATGGTAATTCATAAACAATGCCACACATTTCTATTCCAATATTGTGGAAAAAAATTTGATACAATGAAAAATAGATATTTTTGTACTGCTCTCATACTGTATGAATAGATGGAATGGGCAAAATGAGTTAACAGAAATTAGTTCATGAAAACTAGCAAATTACATCAACTTGGGCCAAGAGCACAAATGGTAGTTCCATATCATTAAAAGCAATACATTAATTATTCATCTCACCATTTAGGTCATCTTACCACATATAATGCACTGACACCACAGTTAATAATTTAGGGACTTTTTTGGGGACACCCCTAGCAACCAGGTCCATGCACTATTCATCTTTGTTACAGGAAAATCTCTGCTCACAAAAGAAAAATCATCAACTATTTTTCATTACTTCTGTCCCACTTTTATGTTATCTCCTTAAATCTATCCTTTACCAATTCTAAGTTTTCATCCCTGTGGTGGTAATGGGTGATGAGTAACTGTTCGCAACTGTGTTACAGAGGATGACTAAATTGGACAGAGCAAGGGACTAGGAATTCCATTGTATGTATATATTTCTTCTGGTAAAATTCAAAGAAAAAAAATTATCTAGATGAGTGAGTAGGGAGTTTTGGAAGGAATGTGCATGTACCAGTGTTCAAGGATCAAAACACTTTGAGTTGGAGATGAACCTGTGGATAACGTAATCAGGGAGTATGGTAGGAAAGAACAAAAGTGGAGTGAAAATGTAGGAGATATGTACTGAAAGGGAAATGATTATAAACAATGTTTTGAGAAATAAGATAGGCATATGTATACATGGGCCCAAGTGGTTGGTGGGGGAGTTTGGCAAGAAGGGATTAATAAAGTATGCAATGGTGCCCATCAGGAGGATTGGAAGAGCCCTGGACATGAATGTATTTAGGGAGAGACCAGTGAAATGTCTTATTATCATCTGGTGGGAGACAGAGTGGATACAAAGAGAAGGAAGAAGAAAAGAGAAAGGTACTGTGAATGAACAAGTTAAGAGAGATGGAGGACAAAATAACACCTGGGAAAATTGAGAGAAGTATAGAATATACTGAAGGAAAAAGAAGTGGAAATAGAGGAAGAATGAATGTGTTTCAAGGAGGAAGTACTAAAATGTGCAAAGACATTGTGTGGAAACAGAAGGAAAGGCAGAGAATGGTGGAACAAAGAGGTGAGTTAACATCATAAACATTCATCTTAATACAAGTTATAAAGAGCCACTTACAGGTAAATACAAGTACACATGCAACAAAAAGATATAAAGGACCAATACCTACTGCGTCTTTTGAACAAAACTGTAACCTTTTAAATTAACACTAAAAGAGAAGGAAAGATTTGAATACTTTCACCTTGGACAAAGACCCAAATGTGAAGGAATTCAGAGACAAGGATACATCCAGCAAGCAATAGTGGTGGTTATGCAGCACAGGACCTTAAGTGGCAGCGTCTTCATAACAAGACTACCCCCCAACCTCAAGAGTCGAGGGCCAAACAGCCACAAGAATCCCCTGTTACCTGGCCTTATGCAGTCTAAGGAACAACAACAACAACTGCAGGACATGAAACTAATTACAACTGTTAGAAAAAATAGATAAACAAAAAATAATAATGATAAATAAGTAAATAAAACTAAAATAGAAAAATAAATAAAATAAAATGAACAGACCACATTTCAGCTTCCAAAGGTTAACAGACAGTTGAAATGCACTCACAGCAGGAACACTGCATTTACCTAATTGTATTTACTGGGTAAATTGTAACATACTTATGACATGTTCAGAGTGAAATTCTTCAAAATAAATTACAGCATAAAGTCATCCAATATAGGGGAGCAGAGTGAGCACAGTATATCAAGATCCTAATTCATCTCAGCCCTTCAAGGCATGGACAGGTGAGAACAGATGGTGACCCAGAACTTTTGCATTATTCAAACCAAAAAGGAATCAATAACATGAACAGGTACCTTCATTAATCACACAGCAATGGGATCTGAGGATTGCCTGATCAGTGAAATTCCTGAATCACAAATGGATGACCTCTAAACAAGAGCTAACTACCTTATCACATCCTAAAAGATATCGCATACCTGTAAGGGTTGACAGTCTTTGGAATATGCCCAAGATCTCCCTCTATCAGTTTCACTGTATTACCTCCACCTTTTTACACATGGAAGGAAGAAAACCAGTGATTGCTCTCCTTGTCCTCCAACTATAAGCCAGCAACATGTAAACAGTCCCATAAAGATACAATACAGACAGAAGCCCAAAGCTTCTTACCAGAAAGATCTATGAGAGGGCCTGAGAACTGCTGCCAACCACTGTGCGAGTGTGGATTTCCGCTCAGCAAAATTCAAGGCAACAATTATCATTAGCATGTCATCCTTATTTCCCTCCCTTGACCCCATCAATGCTGGATCACTCTATAATTTTGTAAAAACAAGTTACAGATGATTTAAATCTGGTGAGGACTATACCCTTAGTCTGAATGTGGTTTCAATCAATCAAAATCCCTTTCAGTCTAGACCTGCAGTCTACTCAATATATCAATGCTTTTATGAAGTAATAGAATCTAATAAGTGTAATAGATTTTATTACTTCTGTTAGATTTCTCTGTTGCTTTATCTTGAATCTTTTCAAAAGTCATAATGACCATAAAAAGATAGTTTATTTTACAACACAAAAAAATTAATAAGCAGTTATTTTTAGATTTCTTCACTTTTCTAATCTGTGGTTTCAACTACAAGTAAGTTTATATGTCCTAATTATCATCTGTGTATATATTGAAATTCAATGGAGTGAGAATTCATATCACAAGAATTTAATATACTGCTTAATGTTTTGAAGCTTCTATTTCAATATCATGAGCCAAATATTGGCCACTGGCATCTTCTCTTTGCACCACTAAGGCATACACCATCACTTCCAACAAATTGGTACGAACCTTTATTCAATTTATGCTGTATTACTACAGCTCCTAAGTGTTCCTTATCTGCCTCAGCCAAGAATGGCACTCTTGCAAAAGTGCCAAAATAAAAGAACATACTGAATCTTGATCAAGAGAAGATTCATTACAGAATAAATTTCAGAATAGCATGAACAGTACTGTAGTGTATGTGATAGAATATAGTGTCAATGAATTAATGATACATTACAGAAAGAAAAAAATATGAGAAATTCTATATGGTTATGAAGAAATTAATGCAAAAATTATGCCTGCTATGTAAACAAGATGACAATCCACAATGATGATTTTTCATTTGTAAAACTGATGGATAGTTTATCATTTGTGAACATGGAAAACATTACACAAAATTGATCACAAATTATCATAACTATTGAACATTTATAGGGACTAAAATAAGGATGATTTTACATTTCTTTATACATATTTGCCATGTTAAACAGTGTAATATTGTGCTGTAAAATCTTTAGCTGTGAATATCAAATCTTGAAATTTGGGTATAGCTTTGCTGTGAACCATTTTGTGCTTGGATAAAGAAAATAATAAAATGAATATTGATAATGAGAAATAAACAAATGGTTCTTTACATTGCAACAAAGTATAGCAGTGAATCTATTGTGCTAGAAAGAAAAACCTGTTTAGGTGTATGTGATTATTACATATGCCTTCTCTTATGTGTGAAGCTAGGCTTCACAAACTATAAACTGGTTGGTGCTAAAATGTTAAAAATATTGAAGCATATCATGTTTTTCTTTTTCTCCAAGGTATATATTCCTTTACAAATAACTCTGGGTTGTGATTGTAGGAAAAATTTTAAGATTAGAAAAATATATTCGGAAACATTAAGAATAATGCACACATACTGGTTAATTCTTCCCTGCCCTTCTGTGCACTGTTATAGACCTGAGTGATTTTCTTTGTAAAGAACATTTTCCATTACAAATAGTTTGTGGTTGTGATTATAGGGAACAATGTATGTTTATATATGGACATTTTGGAATGTTAAAAACACCGACCATGCATCCATTGTAAGTGTGCTTATATGTTACTTTTTACTTAACCCTATGTGTGCTACATATGCTATATTATAGACAAACATGTATATGCACTGACTGGAGCATAGGTATTATAGATTCTGAAATATTCAGACAATTTCTACCTGTGTAATGTATGGTGTGTAGATAGTATACAGTTATACCAAGATATGCTGAGGTCCATTGTGTCGTATTTAGGTATTATTACCTTCTGTTTTCCACTTAGAAACAGTGGTACTGGTGCCTTATTTGGATGCACCTTCTAGAAATCAGGTTCCTATGTTTATTTGTTTGTATACTCTCTATGTGTACACTATTTTGTACATAAAAATGCCCTACAATTGAGTATTCTGATGTGTACATGTCCTTTGTACAGCTGAAACTTTTCCATGGTGCATTTATTCTAGAAAGGGAGCTGGGGTGGGACACAATGCAGACAGAACTGTGGGCAAACTTTAACTAGCCCGAAAGAAAGAAAAGGGAAAGAAAAAAGGAAGGGAAATGCAAAGAAAAAATGAAAAGAAAACAAAAAAAGGAAAGAGGAAACAGAAATAAAAGAGAGAAAAGAGGAAAAATTGGGAGAGTGATTCACCATCAAATTCTGATGAGAAAACATGGAGGATTCTTTAGACATAGCCCCACAGAACCCACTATGCTCACAAAAAATAAATGAATCAATATCAGGATATTGTTCTAAAAGGAAGTATGAAATAAAACTTTAGGAAAGAGTGTGGTGTATCACAGAAAAAGAATTAAGATAAATGATACTGGGTTTCCAGAGATGAGGCCATAAGATAATAGAAAACAAATCACTGTAAAACAAGATAAAATAAAACAAAATAAAAAATAATCAAGTAAATTGAGATAAAGAGCACACAACAATGAAAATACATAAGTAAATAAATAAATACATTTACAATCTGACAGACCCCAACAATAGAAATACTTTGCTGTTAACATTTTTGATTGTTGATCCACAATCAGAACTACATTTCAGGTATTTTTGTCATCAAATACTAAGTTGATTATCAGGAATCTACTATTTGATATCATTATTTATTTTTCAAGTTTCAAACTACACCTCCATTTCATTATTCTTATTTATCTATTAATTTATATTTATCTAATTATCTGTTTTTATCTTTCCATTTACCAGATAGGGCTGATAAAAGAGTATTGGGATGGATTGGACATATGGAAAGAATAAGGGATGAAAGATTAGTAAAAGAAGTGTGGAAGGCAGAGGTGTAGGATGTGAAGTTTTGGAGACGATTGAGGATGAGATGGATGGATGGGGTGAAAGGGGTGTTGAGCAAGAGAGGAATGTTTGCTGAGCAAGGAAGAAATTAGGAGATAGGGGTGAGTGGAGAATGGTTGTGTATTGATGATACTGTAATGCAAGAGAGGGGATGGGGGTAGGGAGTGGTTATGTATGAATGATATTTTGATGCAGCCTGAAGGGATTTCTCCCCATCTCTTTTTCTGCATAAGGGGGCAGAGGGAGAGGGATTGCTGATTAAGTGAAGCAGCCTTGTTGTGGACAGGGCCCTGACATGGGTAAGTGCCACTCCAGGACAGGTAGAAAAGTGCCGCCCCCCCACACGCCACCACTACCAATTTCTTCATCCATATCATTAATTATATATAGTAAACATTATTGGGGCCAAAACTGTTCCTTGTGTAACTCCACTTATCACCTCATCCCAATTGGAATGTTTGTCTCTTATCACCACTCTCATTTTCCTTTCATACAAGAAGTCTTCCATCCACTTAAGTAGTTTGCTCTGTATTTCTCCTGCAGTTTCTAATTTCTTTAGCAATTTCTTAGTGGCACCTTATCAAAAGTTTTTTCAGGTCTAGAAAAGCAACAGCAGCTCATCCATCTCTTTCCCATATTATATCTATTAGTCTTGAATAGAAACACATCAAGTTTGTGACACATGATGTTCCTTGTCTAAATCCAAACTGCTTCGGATTTAATACATTTTTTCCAAGTGCTTTACCCATCTAATTTTGATAATTCTTTCACAAATTTTATCTATTGTACTTATAAGAGAGACTGGTTTATAGTTTGTAGGGTCTTCTTTGTTCCCCCCTTATATATTGGAACTAAATTTGCTCTTTACCAATCTTCTTGAACTTTTCCTTCTTTCAATGAACTGCTTATTAGACTATGTATTTTGTCTGTTAGTTCGTTCCTGCATTCTCTCAATATCCAGTTTGCCATTTCATGTGGACCATGTGATTTGCTAACATCGAGATTACTCAAGTGATTCATTATTTCATTCCTTGTTACTTCTATCTCTTTCATAGGGGGATCTTTCTCCTCCCACTCGACATCTCTAAGTTGTATGTTCTCTCTCGTAAACACTGATTTAAAATGCTTGTTCATAATTTCTGCCATTTCCATTTCCTCTGTGTATTCTATTCCTCCTTGTCATAGTTTCACTAATTCTTGTTTATTTTTCAATTTGTTGTTTACAAATCTATAAAATAGTTTTGGTTGATCTTTACATTTTTCTACGACATACTTTTCATATTATCTCTTTTCTTCTAAAACTATCTACTTTCTCCAGTCTCTCTCCCTTAAGATATAACGAAATGGCAAATGGCAAAGCTGGTTAAAAAGTATACACATACAGCGAAACGCAACTATGAAATTAAGGTTGCCAGTCAAGGAAGATCCAAACCTAAGTGTTTCTTTCATCTCTATAGAATAAAACAATGAAGAAAGAATAGACCCAATTAAAAACGATGAAAATGTCATGATAGAATCGGAGGAAAAAATGAGTGAGGAATCTAACAAATATTTCCTCTCGGTGTTTACAAATGAGAGATTAGATGAGGTACCTGACCGCGATCCGATTTTCAGTGGGGATGAAGAGAGTAGACTATCTAATATCAGCATTAGTACAGTAGAAATAGTCAAGCAGATAGAAGGACTTAAAGCTACAAAACCCCGGGGTCCAAACGAAAATTCTCCGAGAGTGCTTATGGAGTGTCAATTCGAAATTTTCGACCAGTTAACTGAAATATTCAATAAATCGGTAAACACTGGTTTTGTGCCTACTGCTTGGAGGCAGGCAAACGTTGTTCCTGTTTTTAAGAAGGGAGATCAATCAAATCGTCTATATGCAACTACAGGCCAATCGATTTGATATCAGTTATAGGTAAAAGGCTTGAATCAGTAATAGTAAATAGACTTAGAGAACACATCGAGAGACATAATTTGATTTGTGACACACAGCATGGTTTCTCCAAGGGTAAGTCATGTGTGACTAATCTTCTATCTTTTTACACTAAAGTATATAAGGCGTCAGATAACAATGCTAATTACGATGCGATTTACCTTGACTTTAGCAAGGCGTTCGGCAAGGTGCCACTCCAGAGACTAATAAATAAAATCAAAGCCCATGGCATAGGAAGAAAAGTGTTAGAATGGATTAGAGCTTGGATTAGTAACAGAAAACAGCGGGTCACCATAAATGGAGTAAATTCCAGGTGGGGCAATGCTACTAGTGGGGTTCCCCAGGGCTCGGTTTTGGGTCCCTTGTTGTTCATTATGTACATAAATGACATAGACGATGGGATAAATAGTGATATTAGTAAGTTCACGGATGACACGAAAATAGGACGCCTAATTAGGTCAGGAGACGACGCAGAGATTCTGCAGGATGATCTTAACAAATTGTTCACATGGTCGGTGAAATGGCAAATGACCTTCAATATCTCTAAGTGTAGTGTGTTAAACGTAGGGCTACACAACCCCGAAAATAGATACAGCTTAGATAACACGTTTTAGAGAAAACTGAGTGTGAGAGAGACTTGGGAAATCTAGTGAGTCCGGACCTTAAAACCAGGAAACAGTGAATTAGCGCCAGAAATAAAGTTAACAGAGCATTAGGTTTCATTGCTAGGGCGGTAACGAATAGAAGTGCAGAGGTAATTATCAAACTCTAGCGATAGTTAGACCCATCCTTGACTATGCGGTACAGTTTTAGTCTCCGTCCTATAGAATGGACATAAATTCACTAAAATCAGTTCAGAGAAGAATGACCAAAATGATACATGGACTCAGAAATTTGTCTTACGAGGAGAAGCTTCGGCACCTTAACTTACACTCTCTGGAAAGACGCAGAGTGAGGGGTGATCTAATAGAGGTGTTCAAGTGGATCAAAGGCTTTAACAAGAGTGATGCAAACAAGGTCATCATATTAAGACAACAGGGCAGGACTTGCAGTAATGGATTTAAACTGGACAAATTTAGATTTAAGAAGGAAATAGGCAAGAATTGGTTTACTAATAGGGTGGTCAACTAATGGAATAGACTTAGTAACCATGTAGTGAGCGCTGAAACTATCAGTTGTTTTAAAAAACGGTTAGACAACTTTATGGATGGGGATGACAGGTGGTGATGGATATGGAGCTGCCTAGTGTAGGCTTTATGGTCTCTTGCAACCTCCTTCATTCCTATGTTCTTGTGTTATGTAATACTCATTTCCAGTCTGCTGCCTCTCTCTCCCCTTGTACATCTCATCACCTTACTTTTACCCACATTTATCTTCAACTTCCTTCTTTCACATACTTTCCCAAACTCTGTCACTAACTTCCTCAATCCCTCCTCTGATCCTGCTACAAGCGCAGTGTCGTCAGCAAACAACAACTGGCTTATTTCCCACTTTTCTCCATTTTCTTTAACCATCTCCAATCCCTAGCCCACTACCTTTTCATTCGCCTCTTGCACCACCCCGTCCATGTATAAGTTGAACAGCCAGGGTGATATAACACATCCCTGACTAAGCCCCAACTTTACCTCAAACCACTCTCTCTCCATTTCTAATTCTAACACAAGCTCTACTACTCTTGTAAAAACTCTTGACTGCTCTTAACAGCTTTCCTCCTATCCCATATATCTGCAATACCTCCCACAGTGCCTTCCTGTCCACCCTGTCATAATCCTTTTCCAGATCCATAAATGCCCAAAATACATCCCTACCTTTTCCCGTAGCTTTCTCACATATCTGTCTTACCACAAAGATCTGATCTACACAACCCCTACCTGTCCTAAACCCACACTGTTCCTCACCAATTACTCCCTCTGTTCCTCTCCTAATCCTCTCAATCAAGACCCTCCCATAAGCCTTCCCAACTACACTTAACAAACTTATCCCTCTGAAACTACTATACTAACACTTGTCCCCCCTTTCCTTTGTAAAGTGGAACTATGCAGACACTCCTCCAGCACTCTACCCTCTCTTAAACTAACATTAAATAACCTCACCAGCCAGTCCACCATCACTGTGCCTCTTTTTTTCATTCTGCATGGCATCCATTCAACCCAGGTGCCTTACCTATTCTCATCATCTTGGCAGCTGTCTTCGCTTCATCTTTCCTTATTTCTCCTCCATTTTCCTCACTCATCACTCTAATTTTCTTAGCACTTCCCACTGCAAATACCTTTTCCTCCCTATCTTCCTTCACAATTAGGATTCCCTAAAATACTCTGCCCACCTTCCTCTCACTACCTGCTCTTCTAGTATAATTTCTCCATCTGCACCTTTTACCTTTTCTTCTCTACGTGATTCGCCTCCTCTTCCTCTTTTAATTTCTTTCCAAAAAATTTTTATTACTTTCAAAATGTTCTGTCATTTCACTTCTGCTTTCCTCTTTGCCTCTTTTATTTTATGTTTTACTTCTCTTTACTTTGTACCTTTCAAATGATTCCCTCATCCTAATTTGTAGCCAATCTATGAAAGCATGCTTCTTCTCTTCTACACCCTTCTTTGCTTCCTTACCCCACCACTCACTACCCTTGCTTCTATTTCCTCCCGTCCTCCTTGTTCCACACACCATTACGTACTTTAATGCTCGTAGTATTAGGAACAAATTCCAAGAAATACAGGCGTATGTCAAAAGCGAAAATAACTGAGACGGTTAAATGGTGGAGATTTTGAAGCTGACTTTAATATTGCGGAATTTAAACACTTTCATCACGATAGAAGCCACAAGAAAGGTGGGGGTGTTCTGTTGTACGTTATAATTGCAATGTCCATGCCTGTGTTTTAGAGAAAGTGAAACAGGGTAGAATTAACCTAAACAAATGGACAAAAAATGAATGTAGGTGTAATATATAGGCCAAAGACATTATATCATTAGCAGACGACAAACTATTGTTTCAAGAACTGTCTATTTTCTGCTACCGGAACTTATTGATAATGTGGGATTTCAATTTTACTGCCATTGACTGGATGACCCTTGAACATGGCCATATATGTAGTCGCTTTAGATATTCAAGAAGATTTAGATAAACTACAGCAATGGTTTGAAAAGTGGCAAATGAAAATTAACACAAGGAAATGCAAGGTAATGCACATTGGTAAAAATGACAGTAAGTACGATTACAAGTTATTTAGAAATTCGTTAACAATAGTGAATAGTGAACAGGATCTCGGCGTAATTATCAGTAATGATCTCAAATCATCTAAGCAGTGTATTTCAGCCTCTGAGAAAGCAAAGAATATTGTAGGACTGATTGCGCGATCTTTTGACTTCAAAAGTCATCCGTCATTAACATGCTATATAAATGGTTAGTTCGTCCACATTTGGAATAGGAATATGCTTTTCCATATGGTCATCGAATCTCATTAAAGTCATTGACAGATTGGAAAAAGTACAACGGCGAGCCACAAAACTGATTCAAAATATAAAAAAGAAATCATACAAAAATCGACTAAGATATATGAATCTGTTTTCCCTAAAAATAAAAATATATAGATTCAGAGGTGACTTGGTACATATCTTTTAAGATTCTAAAGGGAATTGACGACATCAATAGTGACAAATTTTTCACACTGAATGAAAGTCCGACAAGAAATAATGGTCTCAAGCTGTCAGGAAATATATTTAAATTGGGTAGAAATAACTTCGCTAACCATGAAGTTAATGAATGGAATAAACTTCCTGCAGAAGCAGTGCAATGTAGTTCAATTCGAAGCTTTTAGATAAAAGCCTAAGCAAGATGCTGTAATGCTGTGTTTTATATTATTTGTTTGTTTGTTTATTATTATTTGCTTAATTATCATTTATAATTATCTATCTGTCAATTTATTATTATTTACTATTTACCTGTTTGTTTATTATTTAACTTTACCTATTCATTTATTTATTTTATCTTATTTATTAGTATTTGTATCCTTATACATCTTATTAATTAATTTATTTATTTATCTATTTATTTATTCATAATTATCTTTTTTTTCACATCCAACTTGTTATGGACTAAAATGTCTCCTGTCGGCATGCTACGCCTTTATAATCCTTTGGTGTGGGAGGGAGAGAGGGGGAGAGATTTTCTAGCTCCACCACATTGTTCATTGAGTTGTGTTGGGCAACTGTGCGTGAGGTTTTCAATCTTCAGCAGGTGTATATTATGCAGCAACATGACACAATATCGCCGCACTGTATTGAGGTCGACAACGTCGTGTGGCGCTATTCACATACACTAGTGTAGCTAATGCTGTCGATGTAGACCAACATCTACAACTTTAACCAGCTTGTTTCCTGTTGGCTCACTTCAGCATAGATAAATTAATAAACAAATTAAAAATCTAAAAAATTAAACATGTCAGCTTTCAAAAGTCTTGACAGAGCATTACAATATAAGTAATGGCACGGGTTTATATAAAATGTTAATTAAGTTTATATTCATCTAATACATAATATATAAACCAATTTATGTAAAAAAAATATATATCTCGGTAGCCCATTCACGCCGTACAAACCATCCGACAACCCGTGTAACTTTACATACAAAAGTTAATAAATCTAATATAATATAAAAGATAAGTCTCCGCGGTCCAGGGTGGTTTCGTCGATTTTGTTAAAACCCTTCAAGTGCTCAGTCGGCGTGGCAATCTGCGGACACCTCCCTGTAAGCCTATTTCGCACATGTGTAGATCATCATCCTGTGTGATATGTTGTTACAGGGGACAGCTAGATGTCTGCAACGGAAGCCATATTGTCGTTATTCAAATGGAGGTTGGAGGTACGAGTACATTTGCTATTGTGTTTGCGAATTTTGATGATTAACATTATATCATCTTGATACTTGGTATCTTTATAATTACTTTTGTCGATTAATTTGTAATATTAGGTTCTTTAGGGAAGAAGGAATCAAATGAAGACATTGTATTAAATGTAGATACTTTGCAGTAAGTGAAATGCGCCAAAAATTGTGAGTTTGGAAAAGAAATATATACTAATAATAAAAATTAAACCATTTCAAAGGTGACATATTTTAAAAATGGTACATGTCTGTAAGTCCTCCGAGGTCGTAAGTTCTCCGAGACAGTAAGCCTTTCGAGACTGTAAGCTCTCCGATGGTGCAAGTTCTCCGAGGGTGCAAGTCCTCCGAGGGTGCAAGTCCTCCGAGGGTGCAAGTCCTCCGAGGGTGCAAGTCCTCCGAAGTTGTAAGCCCTTCGAGGCTGCAAGCGCCTCCGAGGTCGTAAGTCCTACGAGGGTGCAAGTCCTCTGAAGTTGCAAGTCCTACGAGGTTGTATGATAAGTCCTCCAAGGTAATAAGTCCTCCAAGGTAATAAGTCCTCCAAGGTAACAAGTCCTCCAAGGTAACAAGTCCTCCAAGGTAACAAGTCCTCCAAGGTAACAAGTCCTCCAAGGTAACAAGTCCTCCAAGGTAACAAGTCCTCCAAGGTAACAAGTCCTCAAAGGTCGCAAGTCCTCAAAGATTGCAAGTCCTCAAAGGTCGCAAGTCCTCAGTGGTCGCAAGTCCTCAGTGGTCGCAAGTCTTCAGAGGTCGCAAGTCCTCAGTGGTCGCAAGTCCTCAGTGGTTGCCATGTTCCCTTGAACTGACCAGGAAAAAATGTCCCTTAGGTTCGGCCTCGGGGCGGAACCCCAACACGGGATCCCCAGCACGGGATCCCTATCGTGGGATTAGCGCGCGGAGCGCTGCGGCCGTAGGCCGCTATTTGTGCAGTCAAGCCCCCGGCGAAGCCCGCGGCTTGTGTGTATATATATATATATATATATATATATATATATATACATATATCTTTGTCAACCACATATAATTTTTAATTCCATACCATCGCAAACGAGACTGAGAATCGCTCGAAGGAGGCATCCATTGGAGATTGAAACGTGGACGAGCCGAGAATTCGAACCCAGCTAACCCGTAACAAACTTACACTGACGTAACATCTATCTCCATAGTAATGCAAGTGGATAAGCATGGCCACCTTCCAGACTGGAACAACTTAACCATATTCAATAAAGGATCATCCAAGAAACTGAAGAAGACAATTGAAGCAGCATACATTAACACTAATAACAACTGTGTATACATTATGACGAATGTGGATAGGAGGTAAAGGGAAAACGAGCTGAGGGAAATACTTTTATTCCTGACTAGTTTCGCCTGAGTGGCTTCTTCAGAAGAAGCCACTCAGGCGAAACTAGTCAGGAATAAAAGTATTTCTCTCAGCCCGTGTTCCCTTTACCTCCTATCCACTAATAACAACATTAACCATAGAGAAGGCTTTATATGTCTAGCAAAAGTCACAAGCTTTTTAATAATAAAAGAATTCACAAATAAAATAACAAGCTCTCCGAAGCGTCCCATGAGATGACTCGTATATGTATGAAATCCCCTGTTATGTTTGAGTTGTTAGCTTTGTGATCAAGACCTGCGGGTCGAAACGTTAGAACATTAAAATTCTCCCATTATTCCTCGTCTGCTTCCTCCACCTACAGTCTTATTTGTCCTATTATAGTCAATATACATGTATATATATACATATATTATATATATATATATATATATACATATATATATATATAAATACAGTATATATACATATATCTATATGTTTGTGTGTGTGTGTGTGTGTGTGTATGTGTGTGTGTGTGTTTGTGTGTGTATGTGTTTGTGTGTTTGTGTGTGTGTGAGTTTGTGTGTGTGTGTATGCAGAAAGATCACTAAAACAACACGTGATCCACGACTTTTGCTAGTAACAACTAAGGAAATCGGAAGAAAACAATAATTCCCAAGGGCTTTTGTGTTATTATAACACGAAAGCGCTTGGGAATTATTGTTTTCTTCCAATTTCCTTGGTGGTTGCCAGCGATACACACACACACACACACACACACACACACACACACACACACACACTTTCAACGAACGGACGGCTTGACGAACGCTCTGAAGAAAAGTGCAGATTGAGGATACCAACGCAAAGAGAAGTGCCTTTTTGTATTTGCAGGGGGGGGAATTGCTCGTGAGGTAGTGGGAAAGTAAGGAAAGAGGAGAGGGGGAGGGATTACTGGGGAAATGGAAGATAATGAGGATGTGGAGGACTTGGCCCAGGCAGACGGGCGGAAGATCAACATGAAACGACCACCGGATGACGAAATGGCAAATAAAAATGTAAAGATTAGAAGTATAGAGAGGAGAAATACAGTAGAAAGTGACGAGAATATGTTCCAGGGATTTAAAGAGGGTGGGGGGGACACAACCCCCCCAGACTGATAAGACTAGAGGAGAGAGTTGATAAGGTGATCGAGGACTTGGAACGTAAGTTAGGTAATGTAGGCTCCATTCTACAAAGAATTGAAAGATTGGAACAACTAGAGAAGGCTAACAGAAACTTAACTTAAGAAGTAGAGGACCTAAAAAGACAGTTAGGAAATGTAAAGGAGGAGAATGAGAAATTGAAGAAGAATAGTAATGAAAACAGTGAGAAAATAGCTACAGAAGCTAAAAATTGGAGAATAACTCAAGAAGGGAATAAGGTTTCATTCACTGACATAGTCAAACAGCAATTGAAAGAACATAATGAAGACTCAGTTATTAAAGTGATGAGACAGAAGGAGAATATAGTAAGAGAATTAGCTGACAAAAAGAAATGTATAATTATATTAGGAATGGAAGAGAAACATAACCCAGATAGAACCGCAAGAATCAAGGAGGAAAATGAAAGGGTAAGCAGTTTATTAAAATTAGTCCAGGAAGATGAACCAGAAATTATAAAGGAAATTGAGGAAAAATTCAGACTCGGAAAATATAGTACAGATAAGACCAGACCAATTAAGATTAAATTCAGGTCACAAACAACGGCAGAGAAAATTCTATCCAAGACAGGGAAACTAGCAACAAATGATCAATATAAAAAGGTATGGATAAAAAGAGAAATGAATAAGGAGGAAAGAGAGGCAGAAAAGCAGAAAAGAATTGAAGCTAAGGCAAAAAACGAGGAAAGAACGGAGTCAGAGAAAGAGAGATTCTATTGGAGAGTAGTGAACATGAAAATAAAGCAGTTCGACATACTAAAGAAAAACATAAGGGAAACAGAGAACACAATGGAAGTGGCAGAAAACTAAGAGTGTCTTACACAAATATAGATGGATTGATAACAGGATTGAATGAACTGAATGATTATTTGAAAGAAAAAGAACCGGACATAATGGGAATTGTAGAAACAAAATTAAAAGGCCCACTACCACCCAACAGTGTAGGACATGATACATACAATTATTGGATTAGAAACAGAGAGAAAAAACAAGGGGGTGGAGTTATGTTCCTGACAAAGAAGGATATAAACGTGAAAGGTGTCATATATGGAAAGAATACAGTAGAGATGATTATGATAGAAGTGGAAGACCGAGATAAGAAGAGCAGAAAATTTGTGATCAACTATGTGCCTCCGAAAACAGCCTCATGGGAGGAGAATGAACATAAAAGTATGTTAGAGGACACAAAGATAGCATTAACTAAAATAATGGAAGACGGAGGAAGAATAGTTATGATGGGCGACTTTAATTGCAAAGAAATCTGCTGGGAAGAAATGACAGTAAAGAGTGGTGATGACTCATGGGGAAATGCTCTACTTGAGATGATTACTGACCATTCAATGACACAATGGATACAAGAGAACACTAGGTATAGAAATGAAGAAGAACCATCGAGGCTAGACTTAATAATTACATCTGAACCTAGAATAGTGGACAAGATTGAATATAAAACACCAATAGGTAAAAGTGACCACATATTGATTGAACTGGAACTTAATGAAGAAAAATATATGAAAAGAAATGAACAATATAGAAAAGGAAGAATGATGTATGAAAAAACAAACTTTGATAAAATAAGAGAATTCTTCCAACAAGAAAACTGGGAAGAAATATACAAAGAAGAAACATCAGTGGAAGAGAAATGGAATATTTTGACAAAAATTTACAAAGAAGGAGTGGAAAAGTATGTCCCAAGACAAAAACAAGAAAAAGAATATGTAAAATGCTGGTACAACAAAAGTTGTAGGGAGTTAAAAGACAAAAGAGACAAAGCCTGGACCGGATGGAAAAAAGACAGAAGACCTGAAAAATGGAAAATATATACTGGTTATAGAAATGAATATGTACAAAAGTGCAGAGAGGAAAAAAGAAAATATGAAAAAGATGTTATAGAAAAGTGTAAAGATCAACCAAAACTATTCTACAGATTTGTAAACAATAAACTGAAAAACAAACAAGACTTGGAGAAATTAAGACAAGGGGGAGTTGAATACACTGAGGAAATGGAAATGGCAGAAATTATGAACAAACATTTTAAATCAGTGTTTACAAGGGAAAATATACAACCTGAAGAGATTGAGTGGAAGGAAAAAGTCCCCCCTATGGAAGAAATAGAAGTAACGAAGAATGAAATATTGACACACTTGGGTAATTTTGATGTCAGAAAGTCGCATGGGCCAGATGAAATAGCAAACTGGATTCTGAAAGAATGTAGGAATGAACTGGCAGACAAAATACATAGCATAATAAGCAGTTCCTTAAAAGAAGGAAAAGTTCCAGAAGATTGGAAAAAAGCAAATATAGTACCTATATATAAAGGAGGAAATAAAGAAGAACCTACCAACTATAGACCAGTCTCTCTAACAAGTACAATAGCAAAAATATGTGAAAGAATTATCAAAAGTAGATGGGTAAAATACTTGGAAAAAAACAACGTACTAAATCCAAGGCAATTTGGATTCAGACAAGGACGATCATGCGTCACCAATTTAATATGTTTCTATTCAAGGCTAATAGATATAATACAAGAAAGAGATGGATGGGCTGATTGTGCATTTCTAGACCTAAAAAAAGCTTTTGACAAAGTACCACATAAGAAGTTGCTTAAGAAATTAGAATATGAAGGAGGAATACAAGGTAAATTGCTAAATTGGATGGAAGACTTTTTGCAAGAAAGAAAAATGCGAGTAGTGATAAGAGATCAGCACTCAAAATGGAATGAAGTAATAAGCGGTGTCCCGCAGGGAACAGTTCTGGCCCCAATAATGTTTGCTATATATATTAATGATATGGATGAAGGAATTGAAAGCTATATGAGCTTCTTTGCAGATGATGCAAAATTACTGAAAAGAGTGAAAACTGAAGAAGATTGTGAATCACTACAGAGAGATCTAAATAAAGTACAAGAATGGAGTAGGAAGTGGGAGATGGAGTTCAATACAAAAAAGTGTAGTATAATGGAATTTGGAAAAAGCAAAAACAGAATAACAGGATCATATAATTTGGGAGAAGAAGGAATAAAAAGAGTAGAAAATGAGAGGGACCTGGGAGTCATTGTTATGAATAATATGTCACCTGAGAAACATATAAATAAGATTTTTGGAGAAACTTATAATTTAATAAGAACAATCAAAGTGGCATTTACATACCTGGATGAAGAAATGGTGAGGAAAATCCTAGTCACCCTGATAAGACCAAGATTGGAATATGCAGCAACGATATGGTCACCAAGTACAAAAAAATGTATAAAAAAACTTGAAAGAATACAAAGAGCAATTACTAAACTGGCACCAACACTCTCAAAACTATCATATGAAGAGAGACTACAAAAACTTAAACTACAGACACTAGAGCAAAGAAGAGAGAGAGGAGATTTGATAGCTATTTACAGAATCATGAAAGGCATAGAAATTACTGATAGAGAGAATCTGATAAAATGGGATGACAGAAATACAAGAGGACACGGAAAGAAAATAAAAAAAGACAACTATAGAAGAGATTTGAAAAAGAACAGCTTTCCTCACAGAGCAATAGACAGTTGGAACAAGTTAGATGAGAAAGTGGTGTGTGCAAAAACAATACATGAATTTAAAAATAGTTTAGATAAAATGAGATATGAAGACGGGACCTCACGAGCATAGCTCCCCTTCCCGTAAAATACAACTAGGTAAATACAACTAGGTAAATACACACACACACACACATATATATATATATATATATATATATATATATATATATATATATATATATATATATATATATATATATATATATATATATGATGATGATGATGATGATGATGATGATGATGATGATGATGATGATGATGATGATGATGATGATGATGATGATGATGATGATGATGATGATGATGATGATGATGATGATGATGATGATGATGATGATGATGATGATGATGATGAAACCCAACAAATTTCACCATTGGTACACCATTTAAATACCAAAGAACGCATTCAATTTTTACCATTGACAATCCACAAATAAGAATGACTAATATTCTGCCATATCATATATACCTAATTGTGTTATATTGTACCATTACCATGTCATAAATATCAAGGGACCATTGATGAGATTTTTTCCTCTGTAGTCGGAGCTTTTTGCTTCCTCTTTATCAGCAACATTCGGTGTACTTCCCTGATTGGTCAGTTTCATTGACGAATAGAGTCGCCAAGTTTGTGTCGTAGTCGACAAGACACCGTTCGCTTTTTTGCCTTTGTACAGATTTTGAAGAACTGAGGTTGAATGGGAGTCAGTGAGGCTTTCTGTTGTCTGCGTTCTTCTGTTCTTTTTTTAAATCCTATGCAATCCACGATGAACGTCCTTCGGGGACTAGCACTAGTAGAATGCAGGAAGGACGTATTTACTTCCCTTGTGTACCATAACGACAGTTATTATTTTCCCTACTGAAGAGGTTTTTAAGGCTTTCTAGAAAATCGTCTTTCATTACAAGAGTAGATTTTCCTGATTCTATAAAAAATGGTGTCCATCTCCTTAATGATACCCTTTGTTTCTTCTGTCTGCATCATTGTTTAAGGGACAAGTCAATTTGATTGGGGTGCAATGTTCCTTTAGAAAGGAAATTAGTTGTGGGTAGTGATTTGAAAACAGCCGGGATCCGTGAAGTGATAATCTCCTTCTCCTTCCTATAGTGGACTAATTCGTTCTCCCAACTCTGTCTGAACAAGTATTTAATGTGCTTGTGAGAAGTTCGCCATCATTCTTAAATTTGCTTTCTTCGTTCTACGAAGTGTCTGGTTCCTGAAATAAGCATCTGATATTTTCAAGCACCTCTTCGCTATCTTGTACCTGCCTTTTAATACGAATGTGATGCTGACTTGAAGCGAAGAGAAGTTCGTCTGTGTTACAGTTTGTATAATAAAACACCGTTTTCTCTTCTGCTTCATATAGATTCTGAAGAACTGTAGCTCTTTTATCGGAATGCAGTGATGATTTATTTGAAGTTTTCTTCAGATTTGATTTGAATGTGACGGGTATCCATGATGCTCGTCTTTCAAATTCCATAGAGATGGGGATCCATGAAGGAAACCGATCATATATATTCTGAAGAAATGTGGTCCTTTTATCGGAGTGTAGTGATGGTTTCTTTAAAGTATTCTTCAGATTTGATGTGAATGTGACGGGTATCCATGATGCTCGTCTTTCAAATTCTATGGTGATGGGAATCCATGAAGGAAACCGATCACACATATTCTGAAGAAATGTGGTCCTTTTATCGGAGTGTAGTGATGGTTTCTTTAAAGTTTTCTTCAGATTTGATGTGAATGTGACGGGTATCCATGATGCCCGTCTTTCAAATTCTATGGTGATGGGAATCCATGAAGGAGACCGATCCTTTTCCTTGTAGAATCCGGACAAATACTTAACATTAGACAGTTGTTCATTGTAAGGGTAACAGGCGCTTACTTGTAGGTCTTCGTCATTGAGTAAACGGTCTTTTGAGATAAAGGATGAAGGTTTCTTCGAAGGCGATTCCACTTTGCTAGTTTCCGGCTTGAAGATCACTGGAATCCAAGAAGCACGTCTCTCCAGATTTAGCTTCAGAGGAAACCAGGATGGAAATCTTTCTGATGATATCCTGTTATCTAGGAATTCACTTTCCTGATTACAGCCAAAAAGATATCTAAGACTGTTGATTGCCTCTTCAGTGTATAGATTAGCCTCTGTATTACTTTCTGCAACAACATTACCAAATGATGGATATGATCTGTTGCCTTGGGTGTTCATTGCCGTCTTGGACTCATCGTTGTCGAATATGAAGCGAATGCAGGAGATGATCTGATCACTTTCATTGTCCTTAGGGCAGTTAGGCTCTCCTTGATTTTGGATACTAGGTGCAGAATAACTTTCCTGAAAGCTAGAAGATTTCTCTGTTTCACTGTCAGAGTGTCCTCCGAGTTCTTCTCCTTGCCCTCGGGCGTTATGATACCCGGTCACATTCACAAATAAACATATAAAGAACTGGATGGAACGAAAGAAAAACTCTTCCACTATTCTTCGTACACAGGTGAATCCCTCTCTTATGCTTTTGCATATTCCTGATGGTGCACCGTCCTCGTCATATCCAGTGGTCACTGGTGACGTCATTATACCTCGGCCGTTTGAGTCTCTGTCGAAGGAAGACCTAATGTCCGTACCCTTCATTCCAGAGACCACCACGAGTCCCTGGGCCCTTTGCCAGTGCGCGTAAGCAGAACTGTTCGTCGGGAGTGTACTGGGATTAGTAACAAGGGTTCGATCCGCTCCCTGCTCCCATTGCGGGACATTCCTACCGTCCTATTACACTACAATTAGTATTCTGTATGAAATACGTTTGTTATTCGATGTGAATAAGTTGTTGATCATGTTGGTTTCTGTATATCAATCTCTTCTGTCCGACGGCTGTTCCTTAGCCGAATAAAATCATCTCGGAACAGCCAGAACAAACTCTTTAAACATATGCTCCGTACATGGTACTGACTGTAAGATTTTTATGTCACTATTTTAGGGACTTTATTGGCACCCTTTCGGACCAGAGTCACGCCGTATTCTTAATAATTGAAGATGATTCTGTGCTGAAAAAAAAAAATTGATCTTTTTTTAGATTTGTGTTATCCCTACTTTCTGCCACCCTCCTTGAATTTCTTTTTTATCATTTCTATGACTCCACCTCTTCAGTGTAATATTGTTCCCAGAAAAAAGGTGGTTATTGTAGACGAAATACTAAAATACGCGTTAAACTTGTTAGGTTGTACAGAAGGGATTAATCGATGGAGAAATAACTTACCCTAGGCCAGGGGTGGGGAACCTTTTTGTGCATGAAGGCCACCTTACAATTCATCGTCCCACATACTGTAGAGGCCGCACTGAACAAACTATTATTTTTTTTTTTCAAATATTTTATCCCTTTTTAGGGGTCTTTGCTTTCGTCTATGTGTGTGGTGTATATTATAAGTTTCAGGTGTATAATGATTTCAGACTTAAAAAATATTCAAGGTCTTTTAAAAAAAAAAGTAATATGCATATCAAAGGCCGCAGAAGGCCGCACTTGATGGCCCGGAAGGCCGCAGGTTCCCCACCTCTGCCCTAGGCGTATAGTTGTCTAGCCGGAGTAAAGACTGAGCTGTCAAGAGTTACTGGGTAGGGTGGATTCGTTATGTGATGTTCCGCACGCAGTTTGATCTGCCTGACGCCGGGCGAGTGGATTCAGCAGAGGGGAAGATTAGGGGGACACCTTGGCAAAAACGATTTTACTTATTCCGACGCTGAGGAGGATATCCGAGATGGTGCGCGCGAGGGAGAGAAACACACACACACACACACACACACACACACACACACACACACACACACACACACACACACACACACACACATATATATATATATATATATATATATATGTATATATATATATATATATATATATATATATATATATATATGCGCTCGTGCGTAAAATATACTTATATAAATGAAATACAAACATTTAATTAAACAAAGTATGTTCTCAGCCACCATGGATAAAAAAAAAGTCAACCAGTAGATTGATTAAGTTATGAGCGAATGAATGAATGGATGAGAAAATAAACGAAAAAGTAAATAAAGATAATGGATAAACAAGTGAATGGTCAGATAAATAAGATAATATTTCTTTGTCGCGGCTCGTGCCGCTTAAATTCTTCTTATCGGCTTAAGAAACCTGCACAGCGAAGCTATAGCGATAATCCCATACCACACTCCTGGTCATATGGCCATTTCCCGAAGGTTGAGTGTGGTTTGAATTTTCCGCCAAAATCATCGGAAATTTAAAATTCCCGGCTCTGTGCAGGCATGCGCATTGTCGACCCCACCTCCCCCTCCCTATCCCCTCCCTTCTTACCCGGCTAGCTCGAGCCGGCCGTAGCGTCACTTCAATGAGAAATGAAGGCTTCGCCTGTGGGAGGAGGGAGGGACCCTAAATCTGTGCAGGTTTCTTAAGCCGATAAGAAGAATTTAAGCGGCACGAGCCGCGACAAAGAAATATTATCGGCTGAAAGAAACCTGCACAGCGAAGCTATGCATGAGACGAGGACAGGTGGGAGGAGAGGTGAAGCCTGAATCAAACCGTTATTACGTGTGTCTTTCCTATGGGAGACTTATTCATTTTATCACTCAGTAGAGGGGAGACAGAAACGTCAAGTACCCACGCCGAAGAATGTGACATGCACAACATTGCACTGTTCACACAATGCGTAAATTATACGAAATTTGTATCCTGATCAACGGTTCCTGGCCCCTCCCCACTCCTCGGTCGCCCTTTGCCCCCTCCACTTTTTTGAGATGAGAGGGGTGGAGCCGTTTCCATGGCGACACATGGGACAGGGGCGACTGAGTGGTAGAGACACCGTGTCCCCAAGGGAGTCGTCGATGTCCAGTCCCTAGGTCCCGCACCCGCTCCACAGAGTGGGTGCGGAGAAACTCCAGCGACCGGCGTAGGGCCCCCGACCGAAGCCAGGGACGCAACAACCTGTGGAGTGCTGAGGGTATCGGCCCGGGCAGGTCACGCGGGAGAAGCAGTATGCTCCTGTCGACCTCCCGTACCAGCCGTCGGCGCCCCAAGCGGCTCAGTGGAAGGGCCGGGGTCGCGAAGTTGAGGCCCCCCCCCCCCCGCCCCCGGAGGGGGGGGGGCGGGGGGGGGGAGCACGCTCTTTTGGCGCAGGGGAGCACCCGAAGGACGCTGACTGTGTCCCACTCAATCCCGAGCCAATAAAGTCTGTGTGGGAGCAAGGGCAGACCCGTCCCAGTCCACCCCGAACTCCACGTCCGCCAACACACTCAGAGCCATTGAGATGTCGGCCGATGCACCCTCCCCGGTGGGCAAATGCATCAACTAGCCGTCTAGGAACATGAGTGTGGAGACGCTTGCTTCCGTCCAACGTACGCCTACCACTCTCACTAGTTACGTGAAAATCCTCGGGGTAAGCGAGAAACCGAAAGGGAGTATGCGAGGCCAAGTTCGTTTCCGAGCGACCTCGTCCGTGGGCGTTAGTCAAGAGGCTTCGTCCTGGGTGAAGACGTTCCCTGAGCGTCTCCCACGAAGACGGGCCTGGACCCTCGGTATGTATCCAACTCACCCCAAGTCTTCCCGCGGGAAGTTCTCGAAGCCCGTGGCGAGCGTCTTCATCCAATAGTGTGCTATGGCAATTTGTGACGTCTCGTCACCCACAAGCGGACTTCTATATGTTTAATACCTAGTGACATCATGTGATTATACTGTGACGTCACCGGATTGATCATGGCGCCATAGGATCGTCTCGTGACGTCACAGGGACACAAATTGACGTCATAGGACTACATGGTGACGTCAATTTATCACTGACGTCATCATACCGTGATATCACTGAGTCACAGTGAGCGTTGAAATAAATTTTGACATGGTAAAATTCTGGACCATCATGACTGTAGATTAAATTAAGTTGAATAGGAAAAGTCATGTTCATTTCGACCTAAGTCACAGTGAGCGTCGAAATTAATTTTAACATGGTAAAATTCTCGACCATCATGACTGTAGATTAAATTAAGTTGAATAGGAAAAGTCATGTTCATGTTGACCTGAGTCACAGTGGGCGTTGAATTAGTTTAACATGGTAAAATTCTTGACCATCATGACTACAGATTAGCTTAAGTTGAATAGGAAAAGTCATGGTCATTTCGACCTAAGTCACAGTGAGCGTCGAAATTAATTTTAACATGGTAAAATTCTCGACCATCATGACTGTAGATTAAATTAAGTTGAATAGGAAAAGTCATGTTCATGTTGACCTGAGTCACAGTGGGCGTTGAATTAGTTTAACATGGTAAAATTCTTGACCATCATGACTACAGATTAGCTCAAGTTGAATAGGAAAAGTCATGGTCATTTCGACCTAAGTCACAGTGAGCGTCGAAATTAATTTTAACATGGTAAAATTCTCGACCATCATGACTGTAGATTAAATTAAGTTGAATAGGAAAAGTCATGTTCATGTCGACCTGAGTCACAGTGGGCGTTGAATTAGTTTAACATGGTAAAATTCTTGACCATCATGACTACAGATTAGCTTAAGTTGAATAGGAAAAGTCATGGTCATTTCGACCTAAGTCACAGTGAGCGTCGAAATTAATTTTAACATGGTAAAATTCTCGACCATCATGACTGTAGATTAAATTAAGTTGAATAGGAAAAGTCATGTTCATGTCGACCTGAGTCACAGTGGGCGTTGAATTAGTTTAACATGGTAAAATTCTTGACCATCATGACTACAGATTAGCTTAAGTTGAATAGGAAAAGTCATGGTCATTTCGACCTAAGTCGAAGTGAGCGTCGAAATTTAATTTTAACATGGTAAAATTCTCGACCATCATGACTGTAGATTAGCTCAAGTTGAATAGGAAAAGTCATGTCCATTTCCACCCGAGTCACGGTGAGCGTCGAAATTAATGTCAACATGGTAAAATTCTCGACCATCATGACTAGATTAGCTCAAGTTGAATAGGAAAAGTCATGGTCATTTCGACCTGAGTCACAGTGAGCGTTGAAATTAATTTCAACATGGTAAAGTTCTTGACCATCATGACTATAGATTAGCTTAAGTTGGATAGGAGAAGTCATGTCCATTTCGACCTGTTTTTTTTTTTTTTTTTTTACTTATATCGATATCAATATCAATATATATATATATTCATTTATTTATTTATTTTTTATAAAAATAATATTGTACAATTCACATAGTGCATAAATTCTATGTAGAATATTGTATCTTGCTCAGCGGTTCCTGGGCCTTCCCCTACCCCTCGGTCGCCCTTTGCCCCCCCCCCTTCTTTTGCGAAGAGGGGTGGAGCCGTTCCCATGGCGACACATGGGACAGGGGTGATCGAGTGGTAGAGATACCGTGTCCTGAAGGAAGTTGCTGATGCCCAGCCCCCGAGGTCCTGCACCCGTTCCACAGAGTGGGTGCGGAGAAACGCCAGCGATGCCGCGAGGCCTCTGATGTTGTGGGCGTGGGGGGCATGGCCTGGGTCGGCCTTCCGGTGCCCTGTTGGTGGTGTCAGCTAGCCAAGACAGGAAGTCCAGAACTGTGCTAGCGGAGATGGTCACTATCGCGTGTCTCCGAAGGAAGTCCTGGAATCTCCGGTTGGGAGGGTTGTTGGATCTGGATGACGGTCGGGACCGTAGCGAAGACGCGGTCTGTCGCTTCCCGGTCGAACAGACCACGGGAAAGGGGAGCTGCTCTCACCACGCCCCGGCGAGCTATCTCCGGGGCCGACCGCGCTGCAGACTGACGAGCTGCCAGACGAGCCGCGGTGAAGGCCCTCGCTGCTGGGGGTAGGGCTGATGACGCCATGTTGGCTGTACCCTCTGCCACGGTAGAGAGTGCCGCCAGGGTGTCTCTGCATACAGAAAACACGCGAATCAAATTAGTAGGGCGAGAAGGATCCCGATCCCCGGAGGGTGTAATAAAGTCACATCGCTCAATTGTAGAACGTATAACATATGCGAAGCCGAGGTCGTTTCCGAACGACCTCGTCCTCGGGCGCTAGTCAAGAGGCTCCGTCCTGGGTGAAGACGCTACCTGAGCGTCTCTCGCCAGGACAGGTCTGGACCCTCTGTAGATTGAAATATCCCACTCACCTCAATTCTTCCCGCGGGAAGTCCTCAAAGCTCGTGGCGAGCGTCGTCAGCCAGTTCCTCATCATCGCCATTGCCGTGACGGTCGAGATGGTAGAGGCAAGGTCTTGTCTGGTCGAGGCCTCCGTCGTCAGCAACTTAGCCTCCGGTTTACTAAGTTGATGGGGGAGGGCGGGGTCCCTGCCCGAGTGCCACAAGCAATCGCGCAGGCCCTCCGGCGCGAAGGGTGGTGGCAGGACGACGGGGAATGATGAAGGGATATGCCGTCGAGGAGGAACCGTCTTGGGTTGGTCTTGGGC